>NC_052394.1:19621028-19921028 GCF_009389715.1 Phoenix dactylifera | reverse complement strand
GCTATAGCGTGCAGTTTCTCTTCCTAGAGAGCACTCATCTTAGAATCCTGCTGGCATCTCTTTACATTTGCTGCTCTGGCTGGAAATGGCATATGTTGGATCAACGCTACGTGCTACATCATCTGCATCCAAAATTTTCCTTCTGATAGCCGTGTTGCAGTTGGGCTATCCACAAGCTATGTTGGTTTGAGTGCTAAGATCTACGCTGTTGTGGCGGATGTGATCTTCCAACCGCAGCCCAATCATGATGCCAAGACATATCTCCTCCTCAATGCCATTGTACCTATATTAGCTAGTCTCTTAGTTGCACCATTTCTTCGGGAGATGGAGACCAAAAATAAGGCAAGATAAATTTGTGGGTTCATGGTGATGTTTGCCATAACATTGGCAACTGGAATTTGTGCAGTTGTTGGCGGCATTAGGTCTGAATCAAGAGAGCTTGCGATAAGCCTAGGAATGCTTTTGATTGCGCCTTTGGTGGTCCCTTTGGCTATGAAGTATAGAGAAGGCAAAGAAGAGTTATGGTGGAATGGAGGGAGAGGGGAGTAAATGATATTACTGTAGATGAGGTTGAAAATGATATTACTGTAGAAGAGTTATGGTGCACCGGGGGTAGACCCGGAAACATAAGCACATAAACTCCAAAGGTTGTGTCATTGATGGATCGATCTTATTAGATGAAATAAAAGATTAAGAAGAAAGCTCTTTGGCTGGTTTTCTGGTCTTGCTGCCATTTTTCTACCCCTTTGTCTGGTTCTGGTGATTGGTGCAACTTTTGGGCTGGTAGGCTATGATGTGCAGTTTCTTTTCCTAGAAAGCACTCATCTTAGAATCCTACTGGCATCTCTTTACACTCGCTGTCCTAGCTGGAAATGACATATGTTGGAAATGATAAATGTTTTCTAGGGTACAGATGGCGCCTACGATTGCATGTGTGGTGAGATTACATGTGTGGTGTAAAACTCTTCCTCGTAAATCTCTATAATACAACCTTGCACCTACGATTACATGTGTGGTGAGACTTCAACATACATCGAACTTTCTTTTTCTATCAATCCTTGCTGCAATAAGGAGTGGAGGGCCAGTGGAAATAAAATGCAAACCGAAGAGTTACTCTGGAAGGGCAGTCTTAGGATCAACTTCCCATGTACATAGGGAGCCAAGGAAAACCCATCTAATTCAGAGTATGTCAAATGTGTATTCTTTTTTTTCAATGTAAAATGGATGGCTATTTTTATTCTTTGTTATCTTTATAGTGATTCTATTTGGAATAAATGAGAACTTTAAGAAGAATTCCTTTGATTCTTTCCAGTACTCTGCTAATTATCTAAGATCTATCCGATGCAGATGTTACAGACTGGCTGTTGGCATGAAGATCCTGTTTTGGCTGTTTGGTTATTTAGTAAATTCATTGGCAAGCTGAAATGCTTTTATTTGTTTTCATGCTCTATTTCTGACTCTCTTTTTTCCTAATTTCTAGTTAAATAAATGTATTGATTGCAGGGATTAAAAGATATGGAAAACAGAAAATAAGAAAACTCATTTCACTTTTTGGGACTAAGAAATTGCACGGCCATTCGGAGGTAACTAAACTCATTTACCCTTTTTTTTGCAAAATATGGAAGATCATTACATGTAAAAAAAAAGACTGATTATTAGTAATCATCTTATACATCAAAGAACATACTAAAAACAATTGATGAAATAAAAGATTAAGAAGAAAGCTCTTTGGCTGGTTTTCTGGTCTTGCTGCCATTTTTCTACCCCTCTGGCTGGTTCCGGTGTTTCGTACAACTTTTGGGCTGGTAGTTTATGGCGTGCAGTTTCTCTTCCTAGAGAGCACTCATCTTAGAATCCTGCTGGCATCATTTACACTTGCTGCTCTGGCTGAAAATGGCATATGTTGGATCAACGCTGCGTGCTACATCATCTGCATCCAAAATTTTCCTTCTGATAGCCGTGTTACAGTTGGGCTATCCACAAGCTATGTTGGTTTGAGTGCTAAGATCTACACTGTTGTGGCAGATGTGATCTTCCAACCGCAGCTCAATCATGATGCCAAGACACATCTCCTCCTCAATGCTATTGTACCAATATTAGCTAGTCTCTTAGTTGCACCATTTCTTCGGGAGATGGAGACCAAAAATAAAGCAAGATCAAGTTGTGGGTTCATGGTGATGTTTGCCATAACATTGCCAACTGGAATTTGTGCAGTTGTTAGCGGCATTAGGTCTCAATCAAGAGAGCTTGCGATAAGCCTAGGAATGTTTTTTGACTGCGCCTTTGGTGGTCCCTTTGGCCATGAAGTATAGAGAAGGCAAAGAAGAGTTATGGTGGTTAGAAGAGTTATGGTGCACCTTGGGTAGACCCAGAAACATAAGCACATAAACTCCAAAGGTTGTGTCACTGATGGATCCATCTTATTGGATGGTCAGCATTTAAATAGATATTATGGCAACGGGGATCAAGGAGTCGTCACGAGGAATCTAGAGAACAATAGAATAGGAATTCTTGATGCTGGTCTTTGTTTTAAGATCTAAGCTAAAGTAGTCACTTGTTTCCTTATAGATTTTCTCTCTCCCTCTGTATGGACGAGGATTACAAGACACCCCAACCTATTTATTGAATGCATTATAGGGTAGTCAACATATCAATATCCATGATTCAGGCCTGAAATTGGGGCCGTTTGACCCAAATCTGATAACCAAACTCAGAGTTTGGGTTAAGGCCTACCCTAACTTCCCCAATTCTATCCCACATTGTTTTCTTGGAGTGGACCAACTTTGAATTTGGCAATATTTTTTTTTCCAATAAAGCCAATTCTTACCCAAAGCTAGCTGATGCAGCCAACTTGACCTAACCCAGTTGAAGCCAACCTAACTAACCAACTCTTACCCAAAGCTAATCCACCTCGTCTGAGTTATATTTAGGTTAGAGATGGAGTTGGATTTAGTTTTATTGGGTTGATCAAGTTCTAATACAGTTAGTTTACGACTAGGTAGTTCTGAAATTGGGCGGGGTAGGGGTTAACCCTCCACTTGGCTCACTTTGCTCAAGTTGCACTTCTATTACAAGTCTGACGAAATCCAGAGCATTAGCGAAATTTTGACAAAATGGAAGTGATGGCCCTCAATTCGCAACATAGGTTTAGGAATGAAAAGAGGAATAATTTGGGTGTTCCATAATATTCTTCTTCCAAGTATGATTTTTGATTTTAAAATTTTTAGGATCGATTTGAATTTGATTTAAATACTCTTTTTTACATTTATTTGCCCATAAAACTATTTTTTTATATAATTTACTTGGGATCTTTTGCACGAATGCCTAAACATGTATGGTGGAATTATTCCCAACAATATTAATTTGCAGGGAAGTGCTATGGTCTTTTGGAACCAGGAATCAGATAAGATTTGGTCCGATGGGAAGAGAGGCCCATTAGAAAGTAAAAAGGTAAGAATGTTTATGAGGTCATTATCATAATCTAATAAAAAATATTAACTTTGGAGAGTAATGTGTCCCCTTCAATAGGAAGATTGAATGAACTTAGTTTGAATGAAGACATAAAGGGCCAAACCATCAATATGTCTAATTCATAATGTGGCCCATTAGGAAAGGAGAACTTAATGATTGTTTTGAAGATTCTAGCTATCAAATATGGCCAATCAATCAAGGAGGAATAATTGCTTAATGAAGGATTCATTGATGCATACAAATTGGCAGTTCTTTAATTTTTTTTTCTATATTTCTGTAGTTTTCATAAAATTTTTATTGGCTTTTCAAACGATTCCAGAAATTAAACAGAAAAAAATGTCGCATATTTGAATAGGCAATTATCTCCTTCAACCTTTTTGGCTGTGGTGAATATAAAGACAGTGACACTCGGTTTCTTGAGGTAAGAAATTAACACGTCACATATATAACTTTTCCCACTATAGTGAGCAACCGTGGGCTGGAACAAAAGTCCTTTAAATTTGGGCTGGGCTGAACCCAATGTTGTGCAACCTCTTCACTTACATGTTCCAGCCCACGGTCTCTGGAACCCATTTAAGCTGATATCAGGAAATGGTTCAGTTAAGCAGGATGCTGGTCAGGCTTGGTGAGCAGTGGAAACTTTTTCTATCCTACGAGTCATGAAATCTAATTAATTTCTTGATAAAATCAGTTAATAAACATGTTTTATTTTAGATTCATCTAGCCAAACCTCTTTGATCCCTCATCATACATCCATATATTGGAGAGCGATCGCCCGAAGGTAGGACATATCATGTAGGTGGCATGCATAATCTACATGTGCTAATCTATCACTCACCATATATCGATCGATACAATAATACTGCTGGTTGGTGATTTAATCGAAATTAAAGATGCTCGAGATGATTCTAAAGCAACATGTTTATCCTAGTTCTTAAACAAAGAAAAAAGCATGCAGCCCAGAAGCCAAACATGTTTTTAATTAATGGTTACTGCCGGAACAAGGCTTTCAAATTCCGACATCCCCGGTGATATTGAGGAGAGAAAAGAGAGGCTATGGTGCATGCAAAACCTACTAATCAAGCCCTGATGTCCTGAAAACTTCAAGCAGAACACCTCAGCAAGAAGGCTACAGACAAAACCATGAGTGCATGGGTGGCTTCTTGTGTGGCAATGATCACAAGTTAGGGCAATTGCATGTGAATAGAAGGGTACGTGATTTGGCCCTGTGGCCTGAGGACAGTGCCCGAGAGGCACTGGACCAGCAATGAACGGACGCATCAAAACCCCATGACCAAATGGAAGAAGAAACAAAGACTACCCATACATGGATGCCCCCCCATCTCTCATGAGTTGTCATGCGTTCTAAGGTCACGAGATGGCTGCAGGACCTTTTTTTACTTTATTCCCCCTGTGGCTGCTAGCCAAGAAGTGAGCTAATATTGGGATTTTTAATTCATGTACTTGGCCAGTACCCGACGGAATCTGGTTAACATCTCCAACAGAAGGTCCAAAACATGGGATTTTAGCTGTCAGAGGGCACGAATTCTGGAGGGAGAAGTTATGCCAGCGTCTACAAACACACAAACTTGATTCACCACAACTTTCGATCATCCAGGTTCATCCATGACTCAAGACCATTGAATTCACAATTCAATGCAAAAAAATAATTTAACAATATGCAAATATATTTAGAAAATATTAATCATGCATGGCTAGCTTGCTGCATGCCTTGATTAATTTAATCAAGACGAACAATATTTTGAGCTGATGTGTTGAGCCTTGAGGCACGTATAAGGTGGCATTGGCCGATGATAATAGATGTGCATGTGCATGCCACCGATATTAAGATAGAAGACTACCTGATGAATCTGATGAACAAAATAACACATAAATCTCTGAAAGTAAAAAAAGCTATGGTGAATCTATGTGTAGCTTCACTTAGCATTTTTCATATAACATGTTGGCCAATCATCTTTTATGTGCAAGGGTTATACATGTTGATGTGATGATGCATGGTTAGATCCTAGAAGCAGTTTTTTTTTTTTTTTGGCTGAAATCATGATTTACTTTCGAAAATCACTTCTGGAACCTAATGGTCGCAACCCTTCCTCCACATAGGAGGACGTTCTGAGTTAAAACTTTGTGGCATTATTTTTCAAATACTTGATGAAGGTAATGTTTCTAAATGATGCTTCCGTTTTATTCTCAAAGAAATGAAAAGTAAAAAAAGAAAATGTCACCTATAGTTCTCTTTCGGTTGGTCACTTCATATACGGAATTTATGACTGGGTATGGCATTCCTCTTTATTTTGTGCGTCGTATACACCATACATAGGGCAGCCCTTGCAGCACTTCAACATCACAATATATCGTGATATAGCGAGGAATGATGGAGTACAAAGTAAATAATTAACGACTTCTTTGTAGAAAAGCATCGCGGAGCTGCCGAATATGTTCAAGTTTGGACCTAAAAGGTCGACAACTTTTGAGCTGTCCTTGCGATATGGTCCAATGCAAAACAGTGCAGAGTTTGGATTGAGAGCTAGTCAGGTAGCTAGCGTGGCGACACCTACAGTTACCACCAACTATTGTATTTGTTATTGATGTGGGCCTTTTCCTATTGTTTTTTTTTTTAATTTTCATTCTTTTTCTTTGACTAGAAGAGGGAATGCCACCTTGATTTCTTTTCATTATTTTTGAAAGTGAAAGCTCTTCCTTGTGCAAGTTGCTTAGCAATAGAGGTAGCAATCTACTCTGCTAGCTCTATCAGATATCTGATTCGACCTAATTTTAATAGAATGAATTTTACTCGATCCACAATGGATCCAGAATGGGTTTGGATACGGTAAAATCCATGTCGAATCCGATCCAAAAATATAAAACTCTTCACAAATTTCTTTTTCGAGGTTTAAAAAAAAAAAGTTGATTTGTATGTCAAAAAAAAGATTTTTGCAACTTTATCCGGTCGGACTCGTCCAATCCGTGCCATCTAATTCTACCTGCAGACTACGTTCCCTAAGAATGAATTAATGCTCTTTCAAATATAAATTACAGTATTTAAAAAAATCAATCGGGATAAATTGTCGCATTCTATATATAAATGAGATTGGTCAGCAAGCTTGGCTGTTTAATTATTCTATGGCATGAAAAAAAGTTTGCTATAGTAAGTATATATAGATCTTGTGAGCTATTTTATCCTTACATCACGCCAGGTTGGCTCCATAAACTTGTCGACAATATTGCCTCTGTTCATAATATTTTTTTGAGCGTTGCTTCTCAGCACCACTCTCCTCCTTGCTGAGAGCACCGGTCTCTCGTGGTAATTTGACATTGGAGTGCATAGGGATTGACAAGGAGGCCCTGCATGGTAGCTTATCAATCACTCTGCTCTGATGTTTTTAGCAGGAAATGGATAAGTACAGTGAAGCTTTTTTTTTTCTTTTCCCCCTTAGTTCTTTTCTAGGAATCCATCTGATGCGAATGAAAAGATTAGGAGACTCTTACTAGTCACTCTCAAAAAGTCGATGATGTTCTCACGTACAGTGTCATATAAACATGCATGCATGTAGACATTTGCACATAAAATTATCCACTAGTTAATTTTGTATATATATATATATGTGTGTGTGTGTGTGTGTGTGTGTGTGTGTGTGTGTTAAGCAATGTTCATGGTTATAAGTGATTGGATATAATGATGGATGTTGATATGGCATAAAATAAACCGGATGATGGGGTACAATTGGATTCGTCTAGCTCACAACCAATCTGGCAATCGGGATACACTCTTCGACTTCTTGATATAATCGGGCTATGTCAACTCCGATTGATCTAAAAGTCAGGCTGAGCAAACCAAAAGCAGCCAACTTTCATGATCACACATCATACGATGCACCAAATAAAGTCTCATAGCTCGGTTAGATAATAATTCAGCTCGACAGCCATCCCAAACCACCCAAAGCCCTCTTATCTCAGGCAACGGTCCTACCGCTTTGTATGGATCGATGCGCACTTCTTCCACTGCACCTAAGAGTTAAGCCTACGATAATGACCTTGAAGTCAATTACATATGATAATATTGTGTAGAGAACGAATAGTGTATGACATGCCAAACTTTTTTAAGTGTGCATTTTTATTTCTTTTCTAATGATTCCTTCTGGTTTTTGTAATTTCGTTGCATATTTATTTAGCTGTTCTTTTCCTGTCTTCTCTTAATTTGATTCTCCACCAAGCCCGAGTCATCATTCTAAGCTGACGAATTTGTGAGGATGCCCGTGAGGGAAATTTGGAGGCATTCACGATTTGCATCTATAAAGAGGATCCTCAAATCACGCGTTTGCGTTAACCACACGAACCCATTGCGATGCCCAAACAACCTCTATTTTGACGCTTTCGAAGGTGCCCCTTTCACGAGCTGCAGCGTAGATTCCTCCATAAACCTACGTCCCTCTCCGCGTTACCCCACCATCCCTTGAGTCCAACGGCATTTCGAATTGATATCTTGTTGCTTTTAATTCGCTCTCCTGCTCACTTGCTTGACCGGGGTACATCGATCCCCTTCACATTTTTTCATGAACAGAAAAACCAGATGAATTGCCACCTTACCTTTCAAAAAGAAAAGAAAAAAGCATCCTTATTAGCAAATAAAATCTCTTAATATTGCTATTTCTACCCTCTCTCTCTCTCTCTCTCTCTCTCGCTAATCCAATTGTCGTTTTTTTTTTCTTTAAGTTTTGGTAACAGCCTCCATCATTTAGAAATAATAGCAACATTTTTTTTTTGATGATAAGGGAGGCAGGAACCACCCGGCTTTTATTGAATTGAAATGGGATTCTGTGATTAATTATTTACTAGGTGATCTTTACAATGGACAAAGAGACAGATAGATTTAAAGAGAGATGGCAGGATTTTAGCATGCATCCAACCGTGATAAGATCAAATTATTGTTCTTATATTGATCTTTTAACTACAGTGGTTGTTGGTTATCCACTACTTCTCTGTCGAAATTGCTCCCAAATGATCTCCTATAATCTCTCATCTCAATCATAAACCTAATTGTGAGTTGCATTCTCCTCCTCAAGTTGTGAACCGAGACAAAATTCTGCGTTTAAGAGGAATTCCCACTATATTATTATAAAAAACAGAAAATTGCGATAGAAAACTCGAACTTAATTTAGTCTTTCAACAATAGTTTGATCTCCAATCAAACATCAACACATCTTTTAAGATAATGAGACATTTCACTTAACAAATATATTTGGTTCATTTGTTAATGAAACCAACAAAGATGTGATAAACTAGTGAAATTGTGCATGGGCTGTTATGACTAATGCAAGCTATTTTGTTCCTGGTGATGGTATTTATTAACTCTTTGGAGCGTTCGAATTTTATATATGATTAGTAGTAACAAGCTGCCATTGATTGGACCGTCTGTTGATGATGCAAACAATCCAAGAATTTAGCACTCAAATGGGAATACGAAACCTTAAGGTGGTGGCTCGCTTTTTCCGTGTGCTCCTTTGTTGTTTCTCTAGAGCAGGAGAATATCTGATGCCATAAAATAATAACGAATTAGCTTATGCCATCCTATAGTTCCATCGAGCTAAGCTGCACCAACTATCGCCTAAAAAGCTTATATTTGGAGTGTATCCATTTTTCCCCATTACACTAGGATAAAATAAGGAAGATGATAGAAAGACAGCCGTGTTGATTACTTCTAACTCATAAATATATAGAAAAAGACTTGTCCATTCATCTCTCACAGTGCCTTGCACCTAGCATCCGAAGCAACACTAATCTAATCATTTTTTCAAAAAAAAAATCATAATCCATTTTCCCAAGCATTACCATTAAATATTAATGTGCGGCTAGCTCGGTACAATCATCAATTCAATAAATAAGAAGAATGCATCGATTGGAAGTGAAAATTTATCTATATCACCCTTCACAATAGCTCAATGGATTCAATTGGATCTTCTCAACCTCTCTCAAAAAGAGAGACAAATTATATAAATAAAACAATGCCATAGCTAATGCTTCTTCTCACGTGATTTTTAGTCATCCATGTTTCATGCACATGCATTACGTGTTCTTGTAATTAATGGCAGCATACTTCTGCACAATTTTTGACAAAAAAAATTGTAAATAAAAAATATATTTTTGGATTATAGATATCTTAGCTTTTATTTAGGACATAAAACAGCTCTAGGCCATTTCCATAAGTTTGCTGTACTGCACCAAGGGTAGTTCGGTAATTTCATGCACTAAATCATCACCAAGAAAAGCCACACTCTGGGTGGCAGCGAGTTATATAGATGTGAGACCTCCGTCTAAACAGTAGAGAAGGAGAGAGAGAGAGAGAGATGGTCTCAAGGGAGCAGAAGAAAGCTGCTCTGCATGGGAAGCTGCAGCTCCTTCGTTCTGTTACTAATTCCCATGCGGTAATTTACTTAAATTTCTGAAGCTCTTTGCCCTTTGCTGGAGTTGTTCTCTTTCTTCTTTTATTCTAATAGCTATATTTGGTTTTGTAGTTTTACTTGGGAATAATTGAAACCTCCTCCTCCTCCTCCTCCTTCTTCATCATCGTCTTCTAGCATGCTGTTTACCTCCCCCCAGCCTCCCAAAAAAAAAAAGAATCGGGTGTGCTGTGTTTCCACATGAAGATGCATGATTTCCTTTCTAATACTTTCACCAAAAAAAGATTTCCTTTCTAATACTCGATTATCTATATTTGATTCCTTAATTGCATATTTCTATCATTTTTTTGTACACCGTCTTCTATATATACTAAAAGTCCATACACTTCTAGAAATCTTTTTTGCCAACAAACTCATCCTGATGCTATTCCTTTTCCCACCCTGGTCCCTGTCCTTAAGCATCTGATTATTTATCTATCAATTTATGCAAATAATGATTAGCTCTTAAATTAGAAAACATGAAATATTTAGAAACTTCACTATTCAAAACCAGTCTTTGGAAACGACCATTCTCTTTTAAACTGTAATATGATAGTCCTTCCACAGTTGTATATAGTTGCTTCTCTTTGTCGTCCAGGAGATGTTAATTACTGCGTAATAGTCAATCGCACAGTTAAACTTCGGGAATTGCCACACTGGCAAGGACTTCATCAATTTATCAACAAAATTCATGCCTAATGTTATTGTAAAATTATGTCTTAATAATCCCAGTTCTTTCTTCTTTTCTCATTTGATCTTACAGCTTAGCAGAACTTCTATCATAGCAGATGCATCAAAATATATTCAAGAGTTGAAGGAAAAGGTTGGTGCAGTTGCACGGGATTTGGCACAAGCTAACTCCTTGCCTGCGGTACATTTCGATGTCATAGCCAATAATTCTTTATCTTATATATGATCGGTTTGCTTTATGGACTTAAATTCGTTAATTCTTCGCATGCTTTGGCCTCCATCTACATCTTATACCAGGTTACAGTTGAAACAATGGAAAAGGGTTTCCTTATCAATGTATTCTTAGAGAGGAGCTCCCCGGGTTTGCTTGTCTCTATTCTGGAGGCCTTTGAGGATCTGGGCCTTGATGTGCTCGATGCTGATGTTTCTTGCACCAATACATTTCGCCTGGAAGCAGTTGGAGGAGAAGTAAGAAAAAAAAAATTAACTAAGTCTCTTCAAGAAAAACATAGATATATGTAACACGTATCTTGTTTTCCACAGCATGTAAATTAAGATCATGGACTAGTGGGTTTTCTTGCATCGCATATTTGGCTAATACTTTTTTTAAAAAAAACAATAAGCCTATAATATGCTTAAATAGATATCCTTAAATGTCCCATGCATTATGTGCATGTGCTTCATGTATGTTTAGTCTTACTGCCTTTGATGATGGTTTATGTGTACTTTAGGCATGCATCCATGTGTCAAAGAATACATTTGATCCTTTCATTACTTAGTTTCTCATCAACATCCATTATTGATTAACTTTTTTGTCTCTAAACACTTTATAAAGGTAAGACAACACAAGGTAGATTTCCTTAAGGTCTACATGAAATTAGTTAGATGCATGGAGAAATATATATAGTACTCTCTTCTCTTATGCTACTGTCTCTCTAGATATATTGTCAGTATGCAATATTAGGTTGGGTCGGTTAATTAGCAGCCACGTCCCTGGGAACAGTGCTCTAGGTTTTTTTTTCTTACACATAGTCAGAGTTCGTCCTGTCTAGATCTAGAGCTTAATCTGTTTGACCGGTAGGTGGTCAGGGGTGTTCGCCTTCCCCCATGCATGCATCATGGACACACATATTATGAAATAATCTTCACATAAACATCGTATTAATCATCATCATGAATCCAATGCACAAAAGCATGATGGAGCATGAATGCAACCAGTGTTGCATGCTTACACAGTCATATACATACATACATACATATATGTACGTATGTATGCATATGCTTCCATGCATTTATATCATAGGCATAAGCCTAGAAATATACAAGCATGCGCAATTGAGTTTCAATGGTTGCTTATCTGAAGCATAAAGATGCATGGAAACGTAATTCTCTTGTATGTCTGTAAATATTCAATCTTGAAAATTTTTGCAGCATCAAACTGAGAGCATGGATGCTCAGGTGGTGAGGCAAGCAGTGCTGCAAGCCATCGAGAAATGCAGAGAAAGTGAAGAGAAGTAATGACATTAGAAGACTTCTGACCTTCTGTCACAAGCGCAAGCTTGCTTTTGGTTAGTTGTGGATTTGGAAGATTACTTTAATGAAGATAGTTGCTTCTCTCTTTGGTTAAATGGGTATAAGGATATGGATAAGTGACAAATTACATAAATAAAATCTTAAAATTCGAATAGTTTTGTTCTTGGAATCCTTGGTTTGACTTGAGCATCATGAAAAGCATGGAAAGTGCCTCCATCAGGTGAATTTAGAGATGAATCATCTCCAAAAGAAAATAAAAACTAAGAGAGAAAGTGAATACATAGATTCCTTCACCATCCACACTGCAATTCATATTTATGATGTCCAAGAAAAGTGGTCTGATCATGAAAGATTGTTTTTCTAGCACCAATTTTCCAACAGTCGTAAAAAATGGAATGTGAGGAATCGTTCGGTTGTGTAATATCAGTCATCGAGTCCCATCCGGTCTATTTGGCTGAGATCTTTTATTCTCCTCCAGCATGCATTCTGGATGATGTAGATTTTGCATAAGAAACACACTTAATTATTGATTTTGCAAAAAAATATTGGAGTTCTTTTTGACGCAAATTCACTTTTCTAATTACATCATAATTTTCATCTATGTTTGGTCCTTCCCTTCTCTTTCATAACTTTTCTCCACAAACTCTTGCTTCTTCCCTCATTAATCTCTTCATTTCTTCGTTACATATGCTTATACAATCTAAGTGAGTGCATCGCCACTTTTAGATTTCAATTTGTGCAAAAGCAACACTTCAATGAACTCATTCCTTATCCTAATCTTTCTATTTCCTAGCACACTAACTATGGGCTCTCCTTATTGGTGCATTTGCTTTGTGATTGTGCCTCTCTACTACTCAATGTGTGATGATTGCAAAACAAGCTAAAAGCCTTTCTCAATTCGTTTACCTAGCTATAATTATATTATATATTTTTGTTTATTGGTTCATAAATGTGATGATATATCCATTATTATTAATGGAAATGGCAACAATCTCCAAACATAGATCTTGAGACCTTATATCATCTTTATTTCCACTAGAATCACATTTTGCATACCCTGTCCTAGACTCTTAGTATTTCTAGCTTACATTTATCATACTAACTTAACAATCTTTCTTGTTTCCATGTCGTAATTAGTCTTCTTTTCTTCCCTCAAGCTTTTGGATGTGGTCGATCATCATGGACAACGGAGATTACTGATTAACCATTGGATGTACATAGGTACAGCACCATGTTAGTGTCAAACAATTTAATTTTTATCAAGTCTTCCAATAATATTGTTTGAGAAAAATAGTGAGGATATACCATAGTGAAGGAATGAAAAACAGAAAAGGCAAGAGGAAAATGAAACGAAAAAGAAGGACGGAGAGGAAATGGCAAGAGAACAATCCGGTCCTATATATCATATAGGCAAATAGCTCATATACACTCGGATGGATCTCACAAATAGCGCAGAGTACATCCATACTCGGATATATACTCCTATCTTCCTTGAAATTAAATGCACAAAAGTCTCAGTTCAGATAGTACTGGTATGTTAATTTTATCAACTACGTGTTTGGGGCTGCAACTGCATGTGCTTGTGGATGACCAAATGAGTGTTTTGGATAGCGGATTAAGAAAAACTTTCAGATTTTTAGAAAAGTAAGAAGTGCTTAGTAATGGATTGTAATCGTCTAAAAGTACTAACCAGTGATGATCAACATCTTTTGCTATGTTTTAAATCTTATCTATGGTTTTAATTCTTTTTTTTTGAAAAAAAAAAGAAAGAAAATTTCAATACACAGCTTCTTCATGTAATTGGGCGAGCATTCGTCACTCATTTCGCTGTAGTAATATGCATTCATGTCCACAATGGAACATATTCCCCACTGATTTGATCTTCTATCATGTGGTCGTTTAAACATCAAATAGGCTTCAACTTAAAAATTTCTCCAACTCAATTGGACGTCCCATGTTCTTTTTTATCCTTCATCTCCCTGAGAAAAGCCCTTGTGATCTCCACACAAAGACGAGCATTCTTCAGAGCAAATTCATCGTATCTCGTGGAGAACACAACATCCTCCACATGCCTGACAACTGA
The DNA here is from genome assembly GCF_009389715.1 of Phoenix dactylifera. Lineage (NCBI taxonomy): Eukaryota > Viridiplantae > Streptophyta > Magnoliopsida > Arecales > Arecaceae > Phoenix > Phoenix dactylifera. Next base: position 19,906,796 of record NC_052394.1, on the reverse strand, counting down.
GTTCATGGCGTGATCCTTCAACATTCTATTGGAACAAACCTCTGAAACCTCGAGGATATCAAGCGCATTTGATGAGTCCATGGAGTCTAGTATCTGATGCTCACAGACCTTTCTGAGGAAGGGGATGTCATACTTATCCGCTGCTACTAACATGGAATATAGGTGTTTGTCTGCACTCCCCTTGGGCAAACAACCGGCGTAGAGGAACTCCAGGAGGCATTTGAGCTCGTCATGGCTGAGCTCCGAGAGAGAGATGGTATCCTCTGCTGGGGCTTTGCATACATCTGAGCCTAGCATTGTCCTGAAGATTTCGGACTTTGTAGCCTGCAGCACAAGAGGAAACCATGAGAGGGGGATCACAGTTACTAGGAGACAGTTCAACTAAACTGAATTATTAGGAGGAGCGGTGACTCTGTAATTTAATGTTTTTTTTTTTTTTGCTTTGTGACATTCTATCTAATTTTTTAATTTCTTAGTGTACTTAATAGTCTCTTAGTTTAAGTCCAGCTTTATGGTGAAAAAAAAGAAGAGAAAAGCCAACCCAAGGGTTTTATGGTGTATTTTTTAAGTTTCTCTTTGAAAAAAAAGAAGAGAGTAATGAGAGCTTGGTAAGAGAAATTCTTTGAACAGATTTTTGTGTTAAAAAAAGAAGATTATAAAAAAAAATATATCTTCTTAGTTGCTACTTTTCTACATATTTGTAAGTTATATTTTCAGTTTTTCATGGTTAAAGTGAAATGTTTTTTGAAGTGGATTTGAGTCTATTTTGTGTCTCATTGTTTAGCTCTATTTTCATTGTTATTAACATCTATTTTGCTCCAACAAACTGGAGTAAATGCTCAGTGGTTGCACCCTTCCACTATAAAGAATGATGTTATGCATTCGATTTTGCTTTAAAAAAAATATAGTTTTACAATTTTTAAAGTAAAAAAAATATTTTTTAAAAAAATATATATTTGATAATATTGTGTGAGAAGCAATTTCTAAGAAGAAAGGTCAAAATAAATTTTTTTTCTAAAAAAAACTAGCTTTGGTCTTCTCTTTTTCTTTCTTTTTATAAAGTATTAATATTGTGTGAGAAGTATTTTCTAAGAAGAAAAGTCAAAATATTTTTTTTTTCAAAAAAAAAACTAGTTTCACTTTTGTTTTTTTCTTTCTTTTTACAAAGTACAACCAATGCTTTCTCTCTCAAGAGTTAGAGCTATGTTCTTGATGTTCTTATTATCACTCTCCCTATAAAAGAAAAAGAAAAATTAAAGAAGATCAGGCAATTGGCCAAGTATATTGAGAAATTATTTTTTACACCATGCGCACCACATCAATGGTGCACCACAGAAACAACCGAGACAAGATGATGGGGTGGCAATTTAAAACAAGTGCATGATGTTTGGGATTCATAGGAACCGAGACATCTTGTGATTACTTCAATTGAACTAGTCTAAGCACTTGGATATTGGAGGTCTCGCCCCTGTCACATTTAAGCTGGCACTGGCATTTGGAATGCAGAAGCTAGTGTAAATCTCAGTATTATGTTCCAACTAGTCATGATATGCAGGGCCTTATATATATCTTCTATTACGTCTAAAGGCACCTGGGTCTATTCGAAGCATTGCAGAGTGGTTGAAACTTGATATTGATATTATAGTAATTAAACCCCTAACTATATATATACTCTTGGGCGTACCACAACTGGTTCAACCTTGATGAGGAATGATTACATATAAACCCCTTTAGAACTTGATTATTTTAGTCAAGTCCCTCAACATTTATACCCATTTATCATAAAAGATTGTACGACGGGCAGATCTTATGTGTTATGGATTGGGCTATAGCGGGCCCTGGGTGATCCTGGCCCTCTATAGCCCACCACTTCAGGCCCCATCAATTCCTCCCATAAAATCTGGTGGTTTGAAATTGATTCACACAATACATTTCACAAGAGTGGGAAGCCTTAATGAGATGATTCAACAGTCTCTCACAAACTCTAATTCAATGACAAAAGTCTTTTGGAGGAATACCATCGCCAAGGGTGAGACCACCAGAGTGGGTAGTTTTTTGATCATCTAATGTACGAGGTAATGGCTCTGAGAACTCACCAGCAGAGCTCTATGGGCAGCTATAGGAGCCCCCGTGCCTGGTTTCACCATAATGTCCGTGTGGATCCCATCCCTCAACGCCAACACAAGACCATCCAGAAAGCTCAACTTCTCATTCAGTTCTTCCCCCTTCTCCTTTATCTTCTTCACATGCTTGAAAGCATCTAATAACCCCTATAAAATTCCAACAATTTGATCACTTTTGCACTCGAACAGTCAACAATTTATTTTTCTTTAAAGAAGTAAACACCTGCATCTTCTGTGCATGTATTCATAAAGTTCGATCGATAAAATTTAAGAGAGACAACAGAGCTTACCTGGGATATGTTGGGTTTCAAGCCATGAGAATTTTTAGGAATGCCGGCATCTTGATTGCCGTCTAGCTCCTTGGAGAAAGCCATCAAGCCTTTGGCTCCCTCATAGCAGCTGGAGCAGATGGAGTTCCTTGGAGGCTTGAAAAAAGAGGCCGTGGCACCACAGATGCAGCAGTCCATTGTTGCCTGCTCTTCTCTTCTGCTGTTTCATGAGAAGTTCAAGAGATTGAACACCTCTACTCTGTGCGTATATGTGCCTAGAGGTGTCATAAATTCCATTGTTCTCCAGTTTATGGTGGGTACCAACTGGTTTAGAATCTTTTTAGCTTGAGTAGATGAGAAGGCTCCCCTTCAACCATATCCATGGAAGAACGAAATACCGATATTGTCCTTAACCTTTCAAATCAATGCCATGAACAAAAACTATATGATGTGGCCCGACCCAGCCCAGAAGGAGAAGAAAATTGTATAAGAACTTTTGGTCAGATTTGCATTAGCTCGGCACCCCTTCCTTGAGGACTTGCCCTTGGAGGATGGTCTGATGTGGTGATGGTCCTTGATCACCTATCAAAATGTGTGAAAATACAATCTTGAAGTCCATGCTTATGCGTGGTGAAGGCGATCATACTTTTTCTTGCATCTTGATGCGCCAGTGTTGTATTCAACAAAATCTGCTTTTTGATGAGGATTACTAAATCTTTATATGCATGTATAAATATAACCTTAATTGCAGGGTCTTGCAACTTGCAAGTAGTGGCCACTAGCCTACATTAGGTGGGAAGATGTGTGTCAATAACTACAATACTTGATGCAGGTGCATGGACGTCATACAACTTGCATGCCATTTTCAGAGTATTAAATGGCCGAATTTAGAAAAGTTATTAACATAAAAGTTTCAGGTCTCTTTCTCTTCTTTCCAACAAGCAACATTAAAATTCGAGTTATGTTGGAAAGTTATAGGTATTTTAAGAGACATGTGTCTTTTGACCTTTTAAATTCCCTAAGAGAATTTAGTTTTGGCTTTGATGTCTTTTATTGTGTGAGTTACCCATATTAAGGTGACTCTTGACCTTTCATTTTCTTTTGTCTTTTTATGTTACCCATGACTTGCCTATAAATAGTCATGAATTGTAATGAGAAGGCATCCAAGTATTTGAATGAAAGTTATCTTCCTCCTTGCACAAGAAATTTATCTTGTCTTTTCTCCCACTTCCATTGGATTACAAATTGATCCAAGCGGTATCAATACTCATCTAATTGATAAGTTCTAATCTCCTCGATGACTAAAGTTGATCATAGGTTAGGTCTCGGGTCTTAACTATATTTATTTTTAATCAAGCTTCAAGCTAGGGCACATTTAAACTGTAGCACGTATATGCACATGCCGGACCCACGATCAGCTCTATCCATGACCAATATTTGAAATTGCTTGCTGCTTATCTTAGTTTTTAGTTTGCTTGTATACATTAAGAGCCTCTTTGGTAGCATTCTTGTCGGATCCAACGATATCGGGAAGGCCCGATCCATTTGAATGAAGAATCTGAAGGGCACTTTGGACTTTTTCTATGTTAAGCGAACAAGATCCCCAATAGTTGATTAATGATACAAATGGTAAGGGCTGATGGGCAGAATAATTAAACCAAAAAGGTGAGAGGGACTTTCCAACCCAAAGCCATGAAGAATAATGATACCATCTTTCCTCTCACACAACCAGGATGTGTAAATTATGAACAACATGGAGAGGGTAATGACTGTTAGAAGAACATTGGTTTTGGTTGTGTACAGGGGACTACCTACCCCTGTTCATTGTCCAACCAAACTATAGTTGGTATACAAGGATTGTAAAATATATTCAACTTATCAATTGAAAAAAAGAAACCAGCCTATGGTTGCCAGGTTTTGATCACAATGTATGTGGAGCCCACTGAAGGAACTTGACAACAAGGCAGACCCTAACTACCTCAAGATAATGAGATATCCAAAGAGCGACTCTGCAACCACCTCCACTGTATGATATTGGTGATCGTATGATTTGGTGAGAGGATTCCATCTTTAGATGACCGAGTCTGTCCATAGAAAATACAAGAATGAGACCATATAATAGAAGAATAAATATTTTCTTGATGAATATAATGAAAAATAAATTATAAGTGGAATATATTTAATCATTATCGGCCATTCTATGACACGTAATTCTTCCAATCACTTCAATTGCAGCAGCAATGCTGACTGGAACGTAATTTTTTTAAAAAATTTCGCATGTCAAATTTAAATAGAACTCGGCAAAAAATAAATAAAAAAAAAAGATTTTTCTGCATTTTCTAAAATAATTAAGAAATTTCTATATGGAACAAAAATATTATCTAAAATAATTAAGAAGCAAGCTTCTGGAAATTATTATTTCCTCTAAGAAATTTCCAACCAAACAGCTTCAAATATTTTTTTCCTCTTAAGTTTTATTCTAAAGAAATTAAGAAGAGTCTAATGCCTGGTGACATTTCTAAGGCTTCAAATATTTATGTTTTTTCTAAAATAATTTTTTAAAAATTAAGAAGAGTCTAGTGCCTGTCCGGAAAGTTTGTCCACGAAAAAAAAAAGTAAAATGAGAATGAAATAAATTAAGTAGGAACCGATACGGATCAAAAATTTGAAAAACAAAGATTATTTTCTCTTTTAGATAAGATGATAAATTATAAATAGATATTACATTTGATTCATGATTTCTGTCAATTACAAGCGAAGGACGATAATGGAAATGATATTCAATATTTCGGCATTCCCGCCGGTGGGAATTTTTTCAGAAGCATTATTTGATATTTCTAACGGCTTCAAATATTACTTGGTGATATCTCTAAATGGATAGCTTCAAATATTTTCTAAAATTCCAAGTCACTAAAATAATTCGTGTATTTCCTAAAATAATTTCTACGTGAGGACTATAAATGTATGTGTTTCTATTGCTACATTTTTCTAAAATAATTTTAAATATTTCTACACATATTTTTAACATATTTAGAAAATTTTAACATATATAGATATGTTTAGCATTCTTAGATAATTTTAACATATCTAGATAATTGTTTTTTAAAAAATGTTCTGGATATTTAAGATAAATTTTCTACAATTTTTCTTCTAATTTTCATGTACTGTGAAGAGGGATTGAGTTTTTTTCTCTCCTTTTCTTTTAATAGGTATAGAGATAAGAATCCATAATGTAAGAGATTTCATCATTAGACGCATCTTAGAGCTTGGTGTTCATGATAGAACAGCTTCTGCATACAAAAAATAGGAATCCATAACCTCTTATGGAATTTAATCTAGTGGAGTTGCCCTGGTGAGCTTACAGACTTTTTTTCAGGTCTGGTCCGAGTTAGTTACGATGTGGGTTATGAGCAATCCTAAACCAACAATTTAAGTTTCAGACCCAATATGACCAACAAATCACCAACCTCCAACTTAGCCTAACTCGAATAAGCTAATTTTATCAAGTTGAGTTAGATTGATTGAGAACGGCACCAGTCACTGACCCACTGTTTGTCCAAGGCAAAATTTATTGTAATTACCAAGATAATTAGTAAATGATATATAATGCCTGATAGCCGCGACTGTTTATAAACTCCATGATCCAACTCAAAAATCATCAGATTCGAATCTGATTCATAGTTGAATCACTCATTGAATCATCTCACATTGGATCAATTATAAACTCGACAAGAATCAATAAACTAACTCAATCAAATTTGTAAAATTATCCTTATAGAAAATTCACTTAAATTTACATGAATTATTTTATATTTTTATACTTATTTTTTATAATTACTTTATATTGATCTGAAATTATGCTATATATTTTTTTCTTATAAATTATAAATAGAAACAAAATTATATTTATGTTAAATATATATCTTTTATATACATTTATTATATATCCATATAACATTCTATATTTATATTGATTAAATATTATATTATGAAATATTTTTTTATGACTGGTGAAGTTATTTGTCTGAGGGTGAACTGATTTTCCGTTTTCTAATACAATAATTTGAACAAACATGGCATGATACTTAGAGAATTCATTCCCCGCATCACTGCCAACTATGACCGCTTGTTTCTATATGCCCCATTCATCAAATATTCATTTCCGTGCACCGCTATAAAAATAAGCGGCCATGAATGACAACCTTGTAGGACATAATTTCTCCATCTAGTTTTACAAGCGAGTAAGAATCCCTCCACCAAAATTTTTTCTAAGAGAAGCGAGCAAACTGCCATTTCCCAATTCATATAAGCAGCTACAATTCTTTCAGGGATATCAATAACTATTCTCTATCTACCCTTTGATGGCCGAGGAATTAGCACAAATTATCCATTTTATACCCAATCTACAAGTAGAAAACGATATTACCATTTTTTTTCAAACACTGATCACAGAAGCATCATAGGATCGATTCCATTTGAAATTTATTTAGTCACACTAGTCTAAGTCTCTTAAGCTCAAAGAAAGAAGGTCGCACTGTAAAGAGAATCTCATAAGCTCAAAATTACATAGCAACGTTCACATTAAGTACAAGTGGACCAGATGTGAGCAGAAGATCAAGTTTTACCCCCCTACGCTACCAGAAACAACTCACTGCCCACTCTTATCGCCACCTTCAACAGAGCGACAGATACACCGTACAACACCATAAAAATCATCTAAACCAGGGCGGTGGGAGAAACTTTTTCGTCATCATCGGCGGCAAGGTTGTCGTCGTAGTAGTGCAGCAGCGCCGCGCCGGAGAGCACCGCCAGCGTCAAAGCCTGGGCATGCATCCTATAATAATCCACCAGACCAGACTCTGCTTATATTGAAATCCCAAACTTGGAGCCATCAAACTAATTAACACACAGTAGCTGGCCAAATGCTTGTTACCTGGCGTGTATAAGCCGAAGGCTGGGCTTGATAAGTGGAGCCCTCTTCCGTGTGTAAGCCAGGGAGGCTCCAATGGCAGAAGCCCAGAACGCTCCTGAAAAAAAAAATTTAAGAGCATTCACCTTAAAACACACAGCTTTGAAGCAGATCATACACCTTACATAGTTGAGAGCATGGTCATAAGTTCGGTGTTCATCAACAAAAAACGTGATGAGCTTATTACAAGTTTTTAAAAATGGACAACTAAAATTAGAATAGAAAAAAATACTGCCAACTGTATATATTATCATCAGTTTGTACCAAATAGAGGAAGTGGTTCAAAAAGAAGCGGTTTTAGGGGTACTTACCCACGCTAGTGAGCTTGTGCTCAGCAACCCAAGTCTGCAAGGAGCTCATCTTCCACCTCTTGGAGTCTCACAAAACAAAGGCTTGGAAAACAGATTGCAATCCCTGTAGGCCGTGAGATGAGGGAGTTCTGAGTGGGAGAGTGGGCGTCGACGCTTTCCTTATAAGGCTGGGTGTGCCCCCTGGTTTCAGTTGCAAACCTGGGAACAGAGACAGAAACCACCGGCTGCCTTTTGTTTCATCGTTTCCGGCTTTTGCCTTTCCCGGGGTGCGGGTAAAAACCGAGGGAGTCGCCGGAAAGTTGGTGAGATTTTTCTAGTTGATTCAAATGGTTTGTCTGAGGCTGTGCCGCTGGTTCCGAGCTCTGATGACCAGAAAGGGTGCGAGACAGCCTTTGCATGTGGAGGTCCCATTGTTTTGCGGCAACGAACCCACTGGCTTGCCAAACTTATGGGCAGAAGGCATGGGTCTCAGAGACGCATGTCGTTTTCCTTCGCTTTATTTGGATGCGGCTATTTATTTTGGAGTGGCCCGGGTTTCGGGAAGAGGGCTCGTAGCTTTTTTTTTGTTAAGCCCGGTACTATTGGTCTAGTATCTAGCAACTTAAATATTTATTTGTCCATAACTTCTTAAGGTATCTCACTTTCATGTTAATAATTGAAAAAGGAAGAATAGACACAAAAGTTGCATCATGCTGTGTTAACACATCAAATTGCAATATCTTGATTTATTTGTCCCTAACATCTCAAAGTATCCCATTTTCATGCTACTAATTGAAAAAAAATGCGAAAATTGTATCATACATGTTGTGTTAACACATCAAATTGTAATCATACTTGTCCTTTCGGTCTATCATTAACATACTCATCCATATCTATTTGAGTACTATATACGCATAATTTGTTATATCCTTTCCACCCTCCGTTAATTTTTTTTTGGAGCAAATTGCGACTAAATCAGTATAATTTTATTAAGATAAAATGAAATGATGCAAGTAAAAGAAAAATGGTGTCCATTCATCTTAAAGTAAGGCAAACAAGTGAAACATAGTCAAATAAAAAACGAAAAAACCATGGGACAATTATTCCTGAGAAACAGCCACCCCAATCCACAGATGATTATGATGATAATAATAAAAATCTGAACTACAGAAATCAAACAGAGTAGGAAAGTTAAATTGTTGAGCAGCCTATTTAGCCATTTATCAAACAAATTCGATCATGGAACCTTGCACGAATCTCAAAGGTCACTACGTTACCCAAGCCTCCTTATCCTAGAAAGCTGCCTTTTGCCATCTTGCTCTCAACACCATCTGATCGGCTGCTTGGTACTAGATCCTAAAATCACTGCCCTCCTTTCGCTTTCCCTGCCCATCCAGTGTCTTCTCTCCACGTGGAGTCCGAACCAACTTCCGCTCGCTCGCTCTCGCGCTCCCTCTGTCGAACGCGTCTCTATTTCTTAATGGGAAGCCTGGAACCAGGATTATAATGGGAAGCCTGGAACCGAGAGGAGGGGGAGCCTCAAGAGAAAACCCCTCGCCGACCTCACCAACGCCGCCCCTTCCCTCTCCTCCTCCATCTCTAGTTCTCTCCTAAAACCCATTCCCAATCCCAAGCCAAAGCCCAAACCGCCCCAGTCCTCGAGCCCCGACGAGACCTCCGCCAGATCCAACTCTGGCTTCAATTCCACCAGCCACCGAGACCATGGAGGTCAGATTGTTTCCATGCCCTCTCCGAAATCTAGAGGGACATTCCTGGATTTTGGTAAGTTCCCTGTTTCCTTGTTTCTTTTCCTTTCCCCTCGAGTTCTTGAAACTTTTGATGTTAGGGTTCCTTGATATTAGAAAGCCGGGGCTTGTAGATACTTTGGTTTCCGAACTCGTGATGTGAAAGCATTTTGTGATGCGAAGTCTAGGGCTTGGAGCTCCTGTGACAGTCAACGCCGCTTTAGATGCCCAGGAAATAGATGTTGGCGCTAGATTTCATTGGTATAAAGAAAATCTTTTGTGCGCCAGCACATTTATCACATTTTGGAGGTTCTTTAGAGGCTTAGAAACTAAGATTGGAGGAGCAGCTCCACAAAGGCTGTAATTTTACTTTTTTGGTGGTTTGTCTATGGTTAGTAACGGCTGATGGTGCATCTGTTGTTCCTGGGAAATTAAAATAGCCATTCTTGTAGAAGTGGATAATAAAGTTGTATAATTTGTGTTCTTTGGGAACTTATAGTACTGTTGGTAAAGTTCAGTTTTGCCAGTTATCATGTCTTCAGAGAAATTCCATTGATGATTGTGAGATATGAGTGGACTGTGAATGTACATCAGAATTTATAATTGTATACCTCTAGAATATATGAAATTCTGGTATTGCATCTTGTATGGTAATATGCCCTGTTCTGTTCCTTATGTTCCGTAGAGTTTTCAGGTTTTGAGTTAATTCCACTCTCAGGATGCTTGGCAGATTTTTTTTGGGAAAAACATGACTGCAGCAGTTTTTTTCCTTTTGTGCTTACGAACTGCTTGATTAAATGTTATCTACATGCATGTTGTGATATTAGATATGATACTGGAGCAGTGAGAGTTCACTGCAGTTTGTTAAGGCATGGAATCGTTTATAATGAGCTGCAAATAGTTGACTTTTTTGAACATTTTTTTGCTTTTTTTTTCCAGATACATAACTGCTTTCTTGGTAGATTTCTGAATTTATATTTTGCAGTTGATGATGCTGCCCAACGTGACAAATCAGACCATTCTATAGTTTACACGCGACAAACTGCAGAAGGCAGAAGGTGCAAGGAAAAAGAGGTAGGAAGAAGAAAGTGTAAAGAAAAAGCAGCAGGAAGGCGTAAGGAGAAAGCTACACCATCCACAACATTGAGTTGTCCACCAGAGGCAAGAACTAGAAGTATGAAGTATGTCATATGATTATTATTTTGCAAGTTATTGTGAAGTATCAAGTATCCATGATGATTTTTTATTTGATAGTTTATTCTCTTGCCCATGGTTCATGCCAGGTAATGTATATGTCCATCTGTGCACATGCATGCATGTGAGTCAATGCCTGCATGAAGCAAGAGAGCATATGGCCATCCACCTTGTTGTACTTTAGGCATCTCATATGCGCATGCATGTATTATTTGGTCTTATAGCTAATCTCATATTATGTTACGATGCGAAATTGAAAATGGTACAAGCAGGGTAATCCATGAGCTATCTGCGTGTTGGTTTAAAGTAGATTGTGTCATCACATGCTGAAGGTAAAAGTATACATATAGAAGATATATTAGCATCTAAACTCAGTTAACTGGAACATTGCCTAAACTGTTTTACTCGATGGCTGTTTGTTGTGTTTGTCTATTGGATGAGAAATGTGAGGTGTTACAAGTTACAACACATGACAACTATGCTTGATTAATGAGAAATGTCTATTCTATGCAATCAAAAAAAGCTACTAGCTTTCGGGAGAATTTGGAACAAAATTAAAAATATTTCTTACTCTTTTCCTATTGTTTGATTTTCATGGGGTTCTTATTATTCATCCCTTTATCTCTGTAACGGATCTTGTTCTCTCTTCCAAGATGTAAATTCTTTTATCTCTATTAATAAAAGCTGTGTGGCTCCTTTTAGCCTCTCTTTATCATCAAAAAAGACAACTATGCTTTGTAAGATATGGGTAAGAGTTCTTGCAGATCTTCCTATCACGCGGGGAAACCTACAGAAGTGAGAATGGGAAGAGGAAAAGGAAATCCGACGGTTGGATTGCTCTTGTTTCACAATAGGATTAACCGCATTTTATATGTTTCAGGTCTATTTACTTACCTTTGATGGGTATTTGCATGGATGTTTAAATCAAGAATGTCTTTTTCTTCATTTTTTTTCAAAATTACATGCAGTCATATTGATGTTATAATATGGTTCACATATTTCTACTAGGGGAAAACTGGTGATGGAGGATGACAAAGACGATCACCCAAAAGCATTTTCAGTTCCATATCAAGAAGTCAAAAAGGTTTTTCCTTACTTCCATGCCCTTAATCATTATTGTTTTCCACATGCATAGTGCTAGTTTTTGTAGAAATATCTTGTTATACATCAATTTACCAATGTTTTGAACACATCTATGAATCTTTGAACCTACAGCAGCTGCTTCAAAATCTGTTTATGTTTACCCAAGGGGACTACTACTTTTATATGAACCCCAAGCACGAATCCTGAACATGTTTTCTTTCAAGGGATGGAAAAGTCTCCTAGATTTGATAAGTCAATAAGAAGGCACATGTAGAAAAATCTTTGTTGGTTGTCTTTGCTTGTTTGGTTTTCTTATGGTCAACAAACGAACTTCACATTCCTGTACAAAATTCTGTTAATGTCTAAGAATTCTCAATCTGTTGTTTGCATGAGAGGCTTCTTGTGCATGATTTTTCATTGAAAACTCTTTAAGAAACTGATGTGCATGCAATTGCACGTAAAGAGACTCCACCATAAGGAAAAAAAATCAATTTTTTAATTATTAATGTGTTTCTCTGAAACTGATATGGTAATCCTTTCTTGACATGTTGCAAATTGGTGTATAATTGACAGCTGGGCGGTTAACATAATCAACAAGCCACACATCATTACCGAGAAGAAAGCATGTCCAGTCGAATGGTATATTATTAAGAAATGCATCAAAAATAGAAACTATAAAGAAAGTTTACAAGATCTGGAGAAATCTTTCATTATCATTGAAATTTATGCAGAATTTTTCATATATTCATATTAATGTGTAAGAAAAATCAAATTACAAGTTGAAAAATTGTAAAATGTATATGTGTAAGTATTTTAGGATTCACTGAATGCATGCATAATCAGGTGGTTTTATCTTTGTATAATTTCATATACATGATTATGTGTCTTATAAATAAACTCTGTGCAATAACCAAAACTTTGAAGACAATATTTAGTCAAACTTTTCTGAAATAATAGATATATTGAAATCCTAATCAAGAAACCCAAAAAGCCAGTAGCTGATAAAACCTACTAAGTCAGGCAAAAACATAAGCAAGCAAAAAGAGCAGGTGAAATAGAATCAACTAATGTTCTATTATTCAAAATAAAAACTCAATTAAATTGATTCGCATAAAAAAGAAAAAGAAAAATTAAATTCATTACATGAAACAAAATTACTATGCAGTGGCTAATTCAACATATATGACTATGGCAAGTTTTTGTTATTTGTAAACTGCTTGAAGTTGCTTGAAACGAACCTAAGCCCTATGTGGCTAAGAAGTTACTCCTAATCTGGATGAATCATGTGTTTTTTAGCTCAAAACCAGTTGGATTTGAACCATTCACTCCCAGTAGTATCACTCCATCCCTTCTATAGTGAAATGGGTTAAAACAAATGTACATTTACTTGTCATAAGCACATGGATTTGTTTAGCTAAGTAAATCCTGTTTTTGCTTCATTCCATACAATCGATATTTCTTAGATTCTCAATTAAAGCTCTCTAGGATTTCTTGGAACACGGAGATATATATAAAATTATGAAACTGCATAATACAAGAGTCTGTAATGTTTATTTCTAATGATTTCCATCAAAACTTCAAACCATGACTGAAATTAGATAGCAAGACAATATGACTCCGTACCTGCCCTGGGCCCTTCTGTCAAGAAAGTATAATGTTGGCTCAAAAGATGAACTTCAAATCCCTTTCTTTTTTTAGAAAAAAATATCTATATAAAACTTTGGCATAAATCTCATAGATAGGTTAAGGGTGTTGATAAGTAATTTGATTGGCCACACTGTACAATGCAAGTTTGTTCTTACTGTGGAGCTAGGATTCTGTCTCCAGCTATCATTTTTGTATTGTTCATTTTCTTTATTTTGTTGTTGATATTTAATGATAATTGATGGTGCTATTCATAATCTGCAGTATATATCTAAACTAAACTCAGATCTAAGGGTGTCCTTTATGCACCACAGCACTGGTTCTTTATTTTAAAGTATTTTTCTTGAAACCAGCACACTGACATGTCCCTTGCCATGGAAGTATATTTAAATATGTTTCTTAAGATAAATTTATTTCTTATGTCATATTTCTGTAGGAAGTATTTGTGCTAATCATTTGTTAAAATTTATGAAATAAAGAATAATAATGAACTAAATATTCAATTTTTGAAATAGAGATTAGAGAGGGAAGATTAGATTTTAAAGATTGAGATTAACAGGGGAGCATACATGTTAATGATTTTTGTATAACATTTTTTTTTGCAATTTAAATAAATTCTATCCATCAGCATATCTGACGAACTCATAAGACCCCAGCACCCCCCCGCCCCCTGCTGGCAAAAAAAAAAAAAGTATAGATGAGCACTTAGAGTTAAGTTTGAAACTAAATCAACAAAGTTATTTCATATATATTGAGGTCTGATAAACACTTCATTTTATCTACCATTGATGGTTTCACATTGATGTTCATAGAAAGATGACAATCAAGGTTCTAAATTGGCATGCACTGATGCAGTTCTGGCGTGGCACTGTTGACATAGCATGTGCTGTACCATGACATCCTAGTGCTTGGTGTGCATGAGTATTAGTTCCCTTGCCTCTGGATTGGGCATTCAGCCATGCCACATGCTTGTTTGGCACTGGCACAGTCCATGGTGTTTAGTGGATGGGCATCCAATCTCGGTAGCTGTGGTTATTATCTGTAAATTGCTCAAAGTTAGCAAAGTTCATTACTTACGATCTTTTCAGTAAAATGATGTGCATATATTTCTGTGCTACCAATCTACCCAGTTAGTTACATTTGAAGAGGAGAAATATTGTAAATCATAACAATACTTAGCACCATTTGAAACTTCCATTGTTAACATCTTTTTTTTGGAGAAATATTAGTAGCTTTCATTTGATGCATTGATAATTTATGCATTTTCTAGAGGACAAACCCATAACTTTCTTATCATGTTGAATGGGGAAAAATATAATGGCTTAATGTTCTGTTAAATATTAAATTGCAGGAAAATTTAATCATGTTTATTATGTTTGAAATATAATTTGTATTTAACATGAAAGTAATCCATAAGATAGATTGGTGATGTATATGCTAGATATTCTGCTTATGTCCATGGTTAGCTTACCCTAAATGGGTTTGCACATCAGGCAATCTGGACTGCTGGGGAAAGTTAGTTCCTGGCCCAGCCAGTATTCTGAATACCTTGCCTAAGATTAGTCTTGGGCTGCATCCACATGAATTCAGTTCAAGCTAGGACCCAACTATTAAAACTAACACTGTGCTGAGCATTGACTGGCCGAAGATTTGATGGAACAGGGCCTAACCACTTTGATCCTTTGACGCTCAGGCAATTAGTAAGTCAACTTTTATCTTATGCCATAACCATAACCATCAAGTGTTGTCTCTGCTATCTGGTGTTGGCTTTATAAATCTTTATTTGCCAAAGTATAGGCAAAGCATTCCTATTAAGGGCTTGTTTATGTTGGTTTTGTGAATTCCCAACTATATCATATGTTTAAGCCTTTCTGGCCTGGAAAAAGTTGGCCCGGATTGATATAGAGCCAAGAATTTCAAGCCTCAGATTAACCAGAACTGGTGGCATCTTCACCCAGACTACTAAATTTGCAAGTCAAGTGAACTGTTGGTTGGCAGCCCACTGTGCACCTATAATTCTGTATGTGAACTGTTCGGTCACTTATTGATGATTTGCGTATGAATTCATAAATATCTCATATTCTCATGTTTGCTCACCAGTTTTAGTATATCAATTGCCATATATTGAAGGAGGAAGATTATCATCTTGGCACATATTTTATGTATCTTAGTTGGGATGGTGAGGTATCACACATTTGTTTGTGGTTTGAATCTTTTTTTAAAAAATTTTTGCTCACTAAGTTGAGTTGTCTTATGCAATCAAATGAAATCAAATCTATAAGGAAGAAAAGCATTAGGTTCTTGTGTTCTGCAGCTTAAGTAAAGCTGCTTTTCCTCTATAACTGAGCAATTTGGGTGACATATGTGGTATTTCAATATATGGTCTAGGAGAAACTAGTGGCTTCTACTTGTGCATGGAAATTTGGGCATATGCAGGACCAGATAGGAAATGTCTTTACTGGTTTCATTTGATTTAACCTGCTTTGCTGGGCAACCAAATACTGCTCTCTGGGTTACTTGGAGTTCTGTATTTCATGTTATTAAAGATGCCTGTTCCACCAATTACCGGATGGAGAACTTATTTCCAACATTAGATCACCCTTGAGAATCTTTCAGTTAGTCCTATTTCTTGCAAGGGCCATTGTTTCGATCATAAAGTGCACTGCCTGATTTGCATAAGTAGCAAGTCATTTGGGGTCTAGCTGCAGTTTTTCATTGGTTATCAGTTAGACCCTGTTGAGTTCTCCACTTCTACATGTATGTCAACAAGTATTATTTTAGCAATTCTTCAGATTCATCATCCATTTCTTTGAGCATATTTTAGCAAAAACATGGATTCTCTTTTTTTGTTTGTTTTAAGAACTTCTACGTCCACTTAGCTGACCATGAAATTTTTAAATATTGAACTAGTAATTAATCAGGAAAATTGGAGAATAGGCTGGAAAACGGGTTTCTTGCATGTAGCACCCCGAATTATCTCATATTTGTGAAATATGCCCACCTTTAATTTTATTTACATAATGACCCAGGAAAATCTATAATAATTCGAATAAAATACCCTTTCTAGTAGAACCATTTCTGAATTACTAGAAATTTACTTGTTCACTATGGTTTAAATAAGTATGAATGTAATAAAACAGTTTTACCCCTTCCCTCGCTCATGTAAATTGACTTGTTTTTACTGTACTCATGTAAATTTAACTCCTATGTGGAATTATATGAACATGCAAGGTTTATATGTAATTTGCCTAAATGACAATCATGTTACATAAGTTAGTTGATATATTATGTATTTTCCAGAATGGCTCTTTTATTTGATATATTATGCATTTTCCAAGGTTGTGTTGTGAACATGAATAAGGGTGCTTCTGTAATATGTGATGACCAAGTGTGTTGTATGCAAGAACCCTAACATAAAAGTATTGCTTGATTTTTTTTTTCATAAAATAGTTTTAGTTTTCGATATTACTAGTACGATGTGGGAGTTTGAGACTCAGGGATGAGGCAGCTGAGCTTCTTGGGATTATATTTTGCTTCCTTTCTATGAAGTGAAGCTCTAATGCTAGTGACTGGTGTAATTTTCCTTGTAATATCTGCAGAATGTTCGTCATATCTTTGTTGCAACCAAGAAATTATTTTTTTGGTTTTTCCCATAAATTGTAAAATTTCGTTGTGCTGCTGTATACTCTGTCTCAACTTTTTATGCTGTCCATCTTCCGTCGGTTCTCTCTGCTTGGGCCATGCTTTGCAGTGGATATATTACTGGTATTTGGAATATATCATGGTATTAAATCTTTCTCCTTGCTTGATATATTCACAGAAGCGGCGTTCTACAATGCCTGAAGCCATCAGCATATCAATACCGCCAAAAGATTTTATTGAGAAACACGGAGCTTACTTTGCAGAGATTGATTCCTTCGAACTGCCTGACGAGGTCGTCTCAGAGAGTGAACTGGAATAGAGCCTACTTCAGAGATATCAATATCTTCAAAGTGCCCCAGGAGACTCTCAAAGCGCATACTGGAATAGTAGGGGAACAGATGCCTACATAGGGATTTACTTTGCAGTAAGATACCAGCAGAGTGCTAACCCGGGGGGAGCTGGTACAGTGATATCACCATATGAGAGGTAACTGGGGATTTTGGGAAGAATTGGTTGCCTTCCCAATGTAAAATTGGCCAATGTAGCACTTACCTATTGATTGTAGCTATTGTGAATGAGAATCGAGCAGTTTACTGCCATTAGGATTGCTAACTTGTTCTGTAGCTGTATAAAAACAACAGATCAGCTTTATTCCTTTCTAGGCTCAGTTCCATTTGATCGGGCATTGTCCTAACTGATCTACAAGAATGTAATATATGTTATAATTATGGAACCAGATTTCTGGACAATAGCAGAAATAGCTCGGACTGAAAATATAGCAGCATTCGATTTCTTCATCAGAGTATGGCAGGGAAGGTTAGGAAAAGTACAGAAACTACATTTTGTATTCTGGAAATAAATAAACAGAAGCACACTAATTTTTGAGGTTTGAATGTCTTGTTGACAGTTTTTTACATGGTGATCTCTGTAACAAAGATCAAGGATGCGTCCTTCTCGTAGAAAGCTTATTCCTTGCTGCAACATAGCTGCAAGAGTTTGTTCGTGATGGTCACACATCCATTGGATACAAAACCATCATCGATTGCCATTCAAAGGTCGGTATTCATGTGGACTCGCAAAGTTTGGGTCGTTGCTCCGGCGGATTGCAGTACGTGACGGAGTGACTTGAGACGTAGGACGTTCAGGAGCAATAGCATTGCTAGTTAGGGCATAAATGCCTGCATATGCGAGCATTGTCGCTCGGAGATTTGCCAGATTTAGGACGCCAAAGTTCAGCTCGACCTACATCTGACTTCGTTGATTTCAGCTCTCCGACTTAATACTCGGAACACAGCCATCACTTGGTCGGTCTGCGATGGGTCTCAAGCTTTTGAGACTATAATTTGTCAGATCAAATAGGGTCAATTCAAGATTAATCTGATAGGGTTCAATTTACAGGATCCATCGATTCTCAATCTTACATGAAGTACGATGTGTGAATTGCATTGCGTGAATGGGACCACGAGTGATCCATAATGGCCCAACAGGCCACCGAAACTCTGCCCCATTCTTGAGGTTGGGAGCCTAACAGTGGGGCATCACATTCTCTTAATCTGAAGGACATGGCTCTAGTTAAGAGTCCTTGGGCGATGGGAATTCATAAACCCCACCTTAATTAATAGGGACAAGACTGAGTGGCTATGATTATGATGGCATAAGCCCAAAATTATTTGATCCCTGCCCCTCAAGGAGGCTAGTGAGCATGGGAAGCTAGAATGTCTGGGGTTTGAAAAAGAAAAAAAAAAAGAAGAAGACATGAAGCTAGAGCTGCCTCATCTTGCTCATTATTGAGAATAGGCCTTTTTTTCACACCGTACAAGTTTATCGATATGCTTCATGTATTCCGTATGAATCCTACTTCTTGAGCGAGATGCATTTTGAAATGATATCTATTTCCACGTCGCCATTCTCATGATATATCATGTTCTCCTCACTTTTGTCCCAGATTCATTGGTTGATTTAAGTTGGATGGGGTCTTATGCTTTCTAGCCATATTTGATAAAAGTATATTTCCTGTATCTCTTTTGTAAGAATTAGATGCCAAATTCGTAAAAGCTTCTGCAACTTCATCGAAGAGAACAATGGAAACTCATGAAAGCGGATACTATATTCAATTCATTATCTATAAAGAGCTTTCCGTGCATGCGATAGCTTTTTGCTTCAATATCTATAAACAGCTTTCGTGCATGTGATCACTTTTTGCAGTTCAACGCATGTCAAAGCCCAGAACCAATCTTGCTTGATTACTTGCATGGGGGATAACTAATCTCCAACATCAGAATGGAAGAAAACTTTTAAGTAATCTTATTTGAAAACAAATATTGCTATTGACAAGCATGGGAAGGTTCCAAGTTTGGGGAAATGCAAACATTAGTCATGCGTGACAGCTAGCTAGGACAAGTGAGAAAGCAGCTAGTGCCTAATTCATTGACCAAATCGGTTTCTCTTGATTCACATCTCTTTCACACCCTATCAAGGAACTCCCTAGTGGCTTTAGTCTCCAAAATCAACCACCCCCAATTCCGGAATAATTTGTGTATTCCTATGACTTTCTTTGCCCTGTTGATTGGTTAGCGAAGGATCCGATTGCCCCTCTGATATAATAATTCAAGCAAGAACAACGCTGGAACCGTATGTAACTTTGAATTAGCTAGAAATAATTAATTAAGGTCCAAGAATACAATTTAAACCACATGATCTAAAGAGATTGCCGTGAATCGATGTCTGACTAGATACTACTAATTTGTTGACCAAGGAGATTTCTGGTCATTTTGTTGGAGCTAGACTTACCAACATCATCCATATATGCATGCACATAGATAATAGATAGAGAAAATATAATAGTCCATTATGATTTTCTAATAGATCGAATGAATAGAGAAGTAAGATCTTTACTAACAGCACCTTCTATCACGCACACAAAAAAAAACATCTTTACATATTTGTGATAGAAAGCTTTATGTGTGTTTTAAGCATGAAGTGCAGTGAGACAAATGCAAGAAAACCACGAAATTCTTAGTAGTGGTTCAGGTAAAGTAGTTCAAACTTCACCTGCAGTACTAATATGTAAATCTTTTACTCACTAGTGGTTCATATGTAAAGTCATTCAGGTTTGGTATAAACTTGTAGCTAGCCCCATGAAAAAAAAAATCAGTAATATTCTTAATTAATATGTTCGGTCTAAATTAGTCTCGAAGGAGAAAGTACCAATTCAAACTTCACTTGTAGTCTCTAAAATTTTGAAAATTATTTTTCAAACCAAAATTGGAATCTTTTTTCTTGAACATATTCTTCTGATCGCATCTGTTTTTTCACTTGTAAAGACAAAAATCAGAAGGAATTCGAACCAAAGGGCTTATGCGATCGGTCTATTGGA
Organism: Phoenix dactylifera; assembly: GCF_009389715.1. Taxonomy (NCBI): domain Eukaryota; kingdom Viridiplantae; phylum Streptophyta; class Magnoliopsida; order Arecales; family Arecaceae; genus Phoenix; species Phoenix dactylifera. Next base: position 19,886,461 of record NC_052394.1, on the reverse strand, counting down.
ACAGCATATCGCATTTTTTAACAATCCACAGGTGACTTAAGGCCATAATTTGGATTATTATTGCACTTTCAGCATGTTAAGGGCTATTACTGGAGCAACCACATTCGAGTTAACCCAACCCAATGAGGAATCAACCATGCATGGAGGCCAAACTCTCCAACCAGTTTAGACGGCGGACACATTAATAACCCATAGTTTGATTGCAGTGCTTGTTTTTACTTTTTGCTGAAAGAATGCTATCATTGTTGCCGACAGCTTAAAAGAATGTGGACTTTAACCTTCTAATCATCTCGAGTTGTACAGAACGTGCATGGATACAGAATCATACACTGGCTTTTGAAGCCAACTGCCCGTTTGCCTTCTTCCTCCGGCCACTTTAATTAAGATGCAAGCAAACGACATGGAAAAATCAACGTTTGCCTCTCTCTCTGTCTTCTTTCTTTTTTTTATTTCTTCATGGACGGTTGGATGTCTTGGACTTCTTAGCAGTATAATAATGTTGTTATCATGAAGCAGATTTTTTTTATTATTTTATGAAACACGAAGGGTTAACCACCCATTTGTTTATTGATTGTTAGGTTCCTATGTACAGGAGAGTTACAGGTTTGTTTTAAATTTGCATAGTTGTTGTCTAGTGAAGGACCCACTCCTGGCATCCGATTACATATTTTCCATGGCGACAATGTACGTAGATTGCATGTTTGAAAGATTTTTGGAAGATCCAAATTAATAGATGAAATGGAAGAGATCGAAGTGAATGGAAAAAAAAGAAAAATTCGGCAGTGCTTGAGAAGGACGCTGAAAGCTACACAAAATTCGACAAGAACCAAAGGTGGCCTTGAGAAGAACTTGCAGTGGCGAGTTGTATTTTCCAAGGTGGCAAGTTGTCCAACTACGAAGCAAGAAAAGTCACTGTTGCATGATTTTTTTGACTGACGACCTCGCTTCGAACCTAAACGCACAATTGTTCCTTTCTATCCAATGACTCCCAACAAGAGTGTCGATGGAAGACAGCTCCAGGCGAGCTTCATGGCTTTCTTTCGGATGGTTTTCCGCCAGCTAGTCCAAATCTCCTCCAAAATTTGCTATCATGAAGTAGATACTGACGGAATGGTTGGATATGAAGTAGATATCGTATGGGGAGTTGTTGGTGACATAGGCCATGGTTGGTGCATGGTCCTGCAGGTGAAACAATCCATCACACCCTCTCGGTTCAATCAGAAGTCCAAAATGGCGTCACGTAGTGGAAAGGTGATGGTAGACCTGATTGCAACCCATCAAGGAGTGACCTGGAGCGTGTAGAGCCACTTTTTCTAGCAGGAATGCCGCTAGGTAATGGACAATGTTTTAGGTTGGGGAATTGTTCTAGTATTCAACTCTCTTGGTAAATCTTCAAATATGACTGACTGTGAAAGTGTCAACTAGCTTTTTTTCTGGAATGTGGATTAGTCCATGTATCTAGTATATGAATGCAAGTAAGCTTTCAGTAGGAAGTTCGCGTTCACAAACACATGCACAAGTTCACAAAGCTGGATGCCAAATTCTTTTGGATGAACAGAGTTGAAGGTTGAATTAATTGATTGGTGTAATTTACGTTCACTGCACAATCAAAGATTATTTTCATGAATGGTCATCTTTCGCGAATCGCGATCGATATTCTTTTTGAGAAAAGGAAAGAAGAATACGTTCACCTTATCATTTTCACAGTAGAAATTTGATTTTATTCAGTAGGAAGTTCCAGAGTAGGAAACAGAGCACAAACCCCAAGCCAAAACAGAGACCAAAACAAGCCACAAAGATTAAACATCACCTGTGAGAGACTCTACGAAGGCTGTAAGGAGGAGGGTAGGAAGGTTCTACTCTATATCTTTATTTTTTTAGTGTGAAGAGGGTGGCTAAATCTATAGCATTGGAATTGATATCCCAACAAACAGCATCACAAGCTTATTTCCCTTTAATTTATGCGTTTAAGTCATAATCTGATTTCCCTATTACATGTTTACTTCTTAAGCAAGACTTTGTTGGTACGTAGATTCTAATTGGCTCTAGAGAGCATGGAACACATGCTATTCCAAGTTTGTCCAAAGAGCCATTTGATTTATACTAGGTCAAGTAACTTACTGGATTAGGTTTATGCGGTGTTTGGGTTAAGTGTAATAGTAGGGGCTGTCTTTGTCATTATAGCCAATAAAACCTGGGTCAACTGGCCATCACCCACTCCAAAGGTTTGAAAGAGGTCTTGAAGAAAAACAGAAGAAAGCTACTACCTAAATAAGCGGAGTGTGATGATGGAAGGAAAATAGAAGTGGAGGGTTCTTGCAAGTTACCGACCTTGTAACCTGAAAAACTTTAGAAAATCTAAATTCGCTTATATTGATGGGTTCTGGTATTTTGAGCAACTTGAGAATATGGGGGCAAAAACCTCCATCAATTACTCCAAACTTCTTCCTTTCTTTACTCAGCAAATTTCAGATAGTGGAAATACTTCATAAATCGAACAATTAGGCACTCGGTGTGAGGATCCGTACAGACATGTATTTTGTCTCATATTAGTTATTCGTCGGAGAGATATTACGTACTTATACAGGATTAAAGAATCCAAAAAATATCTTCCGGCTAGTTTTTTTGGATGAGATCCTGAGTTGTGAGAAATAGTATCAGAGAGGACCCTACCCATAACCCATGTAGGCTAGGGAACACTGCAGCACTGGCACATTGAGGTTGACCACGGATCGATCATGGTGCTTGTGATTATATTGGAATGGATTTGGAGTCTTAGCCTGATGAGGATGTTGGAGCTTAAACTGGAGGAGTATGTGAGGATACGTGCGTGTATATGTTTAGTCCCACATTGGCTATTTGCTGGAGAGATCTTAAATATTTACACAGGATTAAGGAACTAAAAAAAATACCTTCCAACTAGCTTTTTTGATTGAGGAACTTAAGGAGTTGACTGAGTTCCTCTAGTCCCACCCTTCATCTCCAAATTAGACAATAAACTATTCTGTGAGATGTAACTTACTACCACTAACATGCATTCTAGTCTTTGCTTTTACAAGTCAAAAGGAGAGTTCTAGAACACCAGCACAACATCGAATTGTCAATATAAGTTGTATAATTGAGTCATACCTCGTCTAATCAAATCTCACAAGACAAATGAACTTATAAATAACTCAACTAGCTTTGAACAAATCAAGCAAAGAAAATTCCAATTTGAAGAAAGCTCATGACCAAGACGTTGTGCACCTATAAGAAAATTTATATCTATTATCTTCAAGGGTCTCCAGTGTTAAAGAAAGAAGGATTCAAAAGTGTTGAAGAGTTTATCTAGGTGGGTACCAAGTTTTCCGAAAGAAAATAGCTAACTACTTCAATCACAAGCACCGGCAATCCGGCATACAACTCTAGCTATAATATTCGTAGACTTTTTGTGTCTCCATCTCCATTAGTCTATACTTAGTTGCATACTCATGAAAAGGATGTGTATTTGGCCTTTCTGCATGTGCTTAAAGTCATTGACCGATGAAGGATGATTAAGCGACAAAAGCTCACAGCAGCCTAATTGCTTAGCATGAATCATGTTTCTGTCCCTTCCTCAGAAGTTCAAACCTCATCATCTCATAAAATGTTTTAATGAATTCAAACAGGGGTAATCAATTGTTTATTTCCCCTTTTAACTTTCTCTACTGAAAACATATTATACTAACCAGTATGTTTTGGATAGACAAATTAAATAGAGATGGATAGCTACTCCAATAACATATTGTATCCGATAGAAAAGTTGCCAATGTAATTCAGGGGAGAAGGAGAGATTAGGCAGGCAAATTAAGTAGTTTTCAGTTGTTTGTGTTGCATCATGTCCAAAGGCAAAGGGACAAACGACTGAAAATTTTTTGCTTACAAGGGAGTTAGTCTGCGATAGGCCCATAATGCATATGGTCTTCACAAATGATCATGCATATTTAGATAGACTTAACCCTGTTTCCTCACAGTTGTTTGTGAGGGTTGTGTAAGCAAATTTCTATAGTATCATGTGTCCTTTTCTCCTTTCTAGCTAAGCATTGTCTCAGGTCTTTTTCCCCATCTTACAAGCAATTACTTATGATTTTTAATATGCTGAGACCCTCTAGAATGAAGTAGAAATTCCAGTTTTTCCAGATTTTTAGCTCACCTGTTTCTTGCCTTACAAGAGTTTACTCTTGTAACAATTAATCGGTCTAATATGACTGGTTCAACAGCCAGGTTTTCCATGTCTGAATCCAAATCCTCATCTAATGAAGCAACATCTCCACATTTATTCTTAAAAAAAGTTCTTTTCCTTCTTTTTAATGAAAAGAAGGAAGAAAACAATATCAACCAACAATAGTCCGTGCTTTAAGCACTTGCATGACAAGCGACGTTATTCATATTCCTCGTCTTATCTTTCTCTGTTTTTTTATTTTTTGGCCTCCCTCCTTTTTCTTTTTTCTTTTTTCTCTTATTTTCCACGAGAACAAAATTATATCCTTTTCTTTTTAAAACAATGGACCATACTCAAAAAAAAGGTCACTGAGGTGCCTTGCGTGCATCAATCATGTCGCTTCATCTAATGACACACTTCATAACGAAGCAATGGCAGTACCCAGGACAAATTAAGTGACTTTTTCGAGTTACTTGAGTATTTTCCAATTAATAAAGGTGCCACAAAATCCACCATCCAACGCTACTTTTCGGCCACCTTTCCGAGAGTGCACCGCTGTAAAATCCACCCATTTGAAGATAGCCTAGCACCTCAGCTACAGTAATTTGTTGAATCCAAAAGAGTCCGAATGGTGGTTGGGTGGGTTACCTCTTACTTCGAGATATCTGAATAATGGTAAATTCAGACTAAGCATGTATTCAAAAAGACTAATGGGGTTTCTGATTTTATTAAGTATATTTATATTCGTATTGTATGAGATATCTGTTTTAGCCTTAAAAAAAAAAAAGCGTATGTGACCGCTCCACCGCGAGAATAAGCAAACGGGCTCGTTCCGAGCCAACGCTCCCCTTTGACGACAACACGCCCACGAAGCCTTACTCCCGCTGATGATGGACCCTTTCAAAATCAATAGCCAAACCATCTACTTGTTCTACGTTGATTCCACATCTCGTCGAAATTGGTTCCCTGCAAACAAGTCTATGGGATTAGGTAAGTAGTAGTACATCAAGCCATGAAGCTGGCATGATCTAATCAAGTCCCACCGTCATCACACTTCTATATAATGGGCCACCTATTTGGCATGGCCTCCTCAAGCCTAGCACGCTCCTATCCGCCATTGATAGACCAATGGCTATCTCCTCCACAACCTTTGCTCCTCTTGCACTTGTTCTTCTCCTTCTTGGGAGCACCTCGGCGCAGCTCTCCACTAACTACTATGCTTCGTCATGCCCCAAAGTCTTCAGTGCTGTGAAACCTGTCGTGCAGTCTGCGATCGCGAAGGAGAAGCGCATGGGTGCCTCTCTTCTTCGCCTCTTCTTCCATGATTGCTTCGTCCAAGTACTATCCTTTCTTATATAACTTAGCTTGCTCTTTTATTTTCTGGTCTCCAGTTAATGGCTCCTCGCTCTGAACCTTGTTTTTTTTTTTTTGAGCAAACACTTTTTGAACCTTATACCAAGTGTGTGACAACTGACAAGTATGTTACCTTCGTTATAGGGTTGCGATGGGTCCATATTATTGGATGACACATCCAGTTTCCAAGGGGAGAAGACTGCAACACCAAATAACAACTCGGTGAGGGGTTTCGATGTCGTAGACAGCATAAAGGCCGCAGTCGAGAAGGTGTGCCCGGGCGTTGTGTCTTGTGCCGACATCTTGGCCATAACCGCGAGAGACTCGGTGGTCATTGTGAGTATTGTGATCTCGGGTCCACTGTCCTTGTATATGGTCTTGCTCGTCAAAACTAGTCTTCAGAATTAACTAGAGAGCTTGTTTCTTCGCAGCTTGGAGGACCGAACTGGAATGTGAAGCTGGGAAGGAGGGATTCAACGACAGCAAGCTTTTCTGGAGCTAACAATAACATTCCTCCTCCTAACTCGAGCCTCAGCAATCTCATCTCTAAATTTTCAGCTCAGGGTCTTTCTACCAAGGACATGGTTGCCCTCTCTGGTATGGAAACCGAATCATCAAAGTAATTCATACGATACATGATAAAATAATGCGAACATCTCGTCATACGTTTTAATCAACTTTGTGACTACTGATAAAGCCCAGCTGGTGAGGGGTTAGTCTTGTTCCTTCCTATCTTTCTATGGTTGGCTGAAGCACAAAGTTCTCTCCCCGAGGGGCTCCTCCACAGTTAAGACTGGGGCAATTACCTTGACTTTGTGGGAAAGGAGAAAGAGACATGAAAAAATTGTTCCTAATATAAAGTTCATGGCCTACCACAATTCCTTGACTTATGTGATTAATTAACTTTTCTTCTTTTCTTTTTCTGTTTTTTTTTTTTGATCTCTAGATAAAATATATGCCCCCTGCATTACTTTTTCAATTGCTTGCTTACCAGAAAGTATAGCACTGGCTAACCATGATCCTTTGTCATGCATGGGCCACACGACAGAGCACTATATAGCTCTCTATAGTGATGGACAGCCATTAAATAACACATAGCTCTTTATGGTCGTTGTTATCAGAAGATGGACAACTATTAAACAATATATATAGTAAAAAACGCGCTTATAGACCAATTTGTTTAATGGCCGTTCAGATTCTGGTGGCAGCTTCTATTTGCTACCCCAAGTGCTCCCTTACCTTGGCTGGCCGGCATATCCGGGCTGTGCTAAATTCTAGATCTTATACTTGAAGCAATTATCAAGTAACAGCGTGTAGGTTGCGTGTCACCTAGTAGCATCACACAAGTGCCTCATATGAACTGGGGCCATCTGCATCAATGACATCTTTGATGCGTGACATGTAATTCAAAAAGAAGGGGCACATGTTCCACATTAAAGACATCAGAAGGTATGACATCAATTTAAATGGATAGCAGAAGGTCGTATGTAACCACCTACATTAATAACATATCATGCAAGTATTACCAGTCCTCTATTGCGCTGTGGACAAAATATGCAATACAGCAGTCAAATTAACTGATCCAATCAAAAAAACAGTCAAATCAACCTAGTTGGAAGACTGATAGGTTAACCTCATGCTTAATGACCATGCACACATCTTAATCATATTCTAGTTTCTCAAGAATCCTAATTCTATTCCTGCAGGTGGCCACACCATTGGCCAAGCACGGTGCACGAACTTTAGAGCCCATGTATACAATGACACCGACATAGACAGCTCCTTTGCCAAGACAAGGCAGATGAATTGCCCGAGCACGGCCGGCTCCGGCGACAACAACTTGGCACCCCTGGATCTCCAGACTCCGACTTGCTTCGACAACAATTACTACAAGAATCTCATCAACAAGAAGGGCCTCCTCCACTCAGACCAAGAGCTCTTCAATGGTGGATCCACCGACTCCCAAGTTACGACCTACAGCAATAACCCTAGCACGTTCAACTCTGACTTTGTCACCGGCATGATCAACATGGGAGACATTAACCCCCTCACAGGAACACGCGGTGAGATCAGGAAGAATTGCAGGAGGGTTAATTAAGGGAGACAAGTGGCACTTTGATGGTTGGTTATACCACCTTAGAAATTGATAACAGGAAAGGTGTTTAAAGCCATGAGATTGGCTCTCTTTTTTATTCGAAAACCATCGTTGTGCTCTGTATCTTCATGTTTGTTTTCGTCTGTCAGTGTATTAAGAATTCCACTTTGGCGGTCAGGTGTGTTTTAAGAGCATTGGTTATTGAAGCATATGATAATGATTATTAAGTTGCCAAATTAATCAAAGTTATTACAAGTCTCAATGTCACTTCATTTGAATCAATACATTCCTTGAAGGAATGTTGAGCAATACTCTTAGAATTATTGCTAAGCTGAGGAGTGGTCAGGCCGGCTAGTGTTTTTTTTTTTTTTTTTGGCTTTTGGGGTACATGGGAGGCAGAGGCTAAAGAAAAAGAAAATTACAGACGAGGAAAAGAGGCCCTATCAGCACCGGCGGCTTAATATGAAAACGGAGGAAGGATAGCTTCTGCATCAGAAGGGATGTCTCCGTCTGAGCCTCGATTAGCTGCAGATTGATTCCTACCTAAAGATATGTATGGCTTTGAATGCTAGCAGAGTGTTTCTGAACTGCCACATATCTTTCAACAGGGGATTGAAACTGGAAGCATCAAGCATAACCATTAACCCAGTCTCCCTACACCCAAACTTGTGAAACTTTGAACCAGATTACAGCCGGGCATAAGCACTCCCATGCAGCTCTTAGCCCAACATTAGGCACATTGCAACCATACCTAGCAATCGAAATGGGTGGAGACAAGATAGGCCTTACCTGTTACCATCCCATAACTTGCCTCAAGATGGAGCATGATGGATAGAGTCTCAAGTCAACACAGTACAGATAGAATTACATAGAGCAAGCCGGATAAATTTACAATAATCATTTTTTTTTACATACAAATCAATTTTTTTTTTTTGCCTCAAAGAAGAAATTTACGAAGAGATATGTTGATTAGGTTCAAAACGAGTTTTATCATTACCTGTACCTGCCTCAAATTTATTGCAGGTCGGATTTTTGGAAACCTGATGGGACGGAGTAAATTGCCATCCCTAGAAGTACCTGCCGCATAGGTAAGCCTGCCCATATGGTCTCTAATTAGAGATCTCCTAATATAGCTGTTGATGTTAGTCTCCAACCGCCAGCTAAAAGCTCAGCTTTTTTAAAAACATGACCTGCTGAGGAATATTTCAGCTGAAATACTCTGGTAGACTTTGCGCATTTGCCTGAATGGTGGAAGAAGACAAGTTTTGCACCTCTTTAATGTTGGAAGAAGAATCCACAGAGTTTGGTGAGCTTTGAGAGCAAAGGCGTAGTAATGTAGTATCGCGTGGGTTGCCTCCAGCCAACTGGAAAATGACATGGACGACTTCTAGAAAATTTCTGAACTTTTCAAAAGTTGGGGAGTGCATGATATTAAACAACGACAAAAAGGTTAAAATCTATAACTAGTAACTTATTGATGAAACCATCAGAGAAGAAGATGCCATGAAGCTGACACTAAGCTCTACTGTTTCTTTACTGACTTCTTTTTTTATTTTATTTTCCTCCTTTGGATTTGGGTTATGATGAAGTTGCTGAGCTCTAAGATCAAACTACACCAACAATATTAATATTACCTGCTCAACCTAGCTACAGCCATTTGGTGATCTTTTGAATTGAAAAAGCGTTAAATAGTTTCACATGATCACGAAAAAGATATCTGGAAGGCATATTCAGTGCAGCAAGTATCGTGTAGATCTATTAAAATACAAAGCCACCATTAGACCTTTCGCTGGCTCGTACTGAATGCATGGGTAAGAATTAAGAAACCATTAACCATACGACTGATCATTAGACATGGTCACCAAGAATAAGTTCCATGTATATATATGGATTTATTATGTCCATACCTGTGCTTTGACCTGTGATTTGCCACTCTTTCTGCCTACCAGAAACTGGCTGTTGTAACCCATGCTGATCGCTAACTCCTTTATTAACAGTATCAGAACAATAGAATAAATTCCTAATGTTCCCTGATCGACTTTGTGATAGAATAACATCCACTGTTGGACTAGTCCAGCTTTCATTAAATTTTTGTGGAATGAAACAATGGCTCCTATAGTGGTCGTTGTCAGCCGTTATGATTGAATAACAGGCAAAACTCTCTAGCTCAAGTACATGAGTTATATAAGAAACCCAGTGAAGAAAAAGAAATGGAAAAACAAAAGAAGCAGGACTTCAATAATATATAGGTAAAGCTATCCAATCTTTATTATCTATTATGGACTCGGTTAGGCTATGTCCAACATTTTGGTCTCAAATATCAAATCCAAAACCAAAAGATAGTCAGGAAATTAGGATTTAATGTTCATTGACCCAATCCAGCCCAGGGATTGAACCAATCCAGCCCAGGGGCTGCCTTGATGTTTAGGCCTAGCCCTACCCCAAGCCAACAAATGACTTGGGTCACCCATGGACTAACTCTTTAAGCTCTAAAATCTAAATATGATGACAGTTCGAAAACTACCAATGGTCGTATGATACTCCCCGTAACAAGACTTACCAACGGTGTATCATACTGTACCATACTGTCATATTTCAAATATTCATAAACCAAAATAGATACAGGGGTTACCTCAGTGCGTACCATAACAACATGACGGAAACACCCTGCACCATAGAATTTCAAACCTTGTGATGGCACCACAAATGAGTAGGAGGGCAAGGTTATACATTAAGCAAATCATTGAAACATTATAAAATAATGCGAAAAACAAAAGGGTGGCTTTAAAGCTAGAATCTATCAAAAGAAGAGATAGTTTGGTATGAACAAACGAGCATAAAGTTTGCACAATCTTTCACCGAATACAAAGTTAGAGCCTATCTTTACATGCATGTGAAATGGTCATTAAGGAAGAAATAAAAATTTGCTTAACCTATTGCATCACTATGATTAGAATTATTTTTACATAACTCACTGTATCTTAATATAGCAAACTTCTAGTAACCAACGATCGAGAAATGTTACACAAGTTTCATGAGCTAAATGTTTTTTAGCTTCTGACTGAAGCAAATTTGCTGTATCTAGAAAAACACTCGTAATTATATTAATTTCTTGAACTTCTATAAATTCTAATTCCAATAACAGAGTGCTCTCGCGTCACTTAAATTCACCTTTCTAGGATTTCTGTTCACATCTCTTACAACCATATATAGATAGAAGTGGCATATTTTGGAGATCAAGTGGGTTTCATGCCTGACATAAACAATCTTTACTAGAGATTTTTGCAATATCACTATTCATATGAAGCTCACAAACTTGCTTCCCTAGGACACAATGCAATCCTTTTTAAGAAAGATATTGACATAGAGTGAGCTTGCATAATGGCCTCTCCTTGAACTATCAAATTTTAATTAGGGAACTGGGTTGGCCCTCTGCAGCACATACGAATTAAGCTGGCACGAGAACAGATGTTAGCTTATTGGGTTGCAGTCAATTCAGGTTCATTTCTTATTTTTACATTTTGTAAAACAAAAGGCAAGGCAAGTGCTCCAATAGTAATAAACAATTCATATACTCTGAAATGTAGGCATCGTCAGCAGAGATCCTATCTAAAATAAACAAAGTTTGTATGTGCATTTCTTATATTAACTTGGTCTTCATTAAAAAGTATCTAAGGCAGGACATTTTAGTTGTCTATGCCAAGTTGATATAACATGCTAGAAATTGTCTTTGTATCTAGATGCTTCTCTTATTCTATATCCGTTATAACTAAATCAAAATAACACTACCTGTGCTGTCCTCTAACATGACTCTCAGATTTGGCTTGGCTGGGACACATGCTCCTGTTCTCACATTGACCAATCAAAAGTTGCCATCTACAGCTCAGCAAAGCAAATAGATATACAGTAGATACAAGAGAAGGCTACATTATGAGCTCAGCATGCAACCTGCATTTGTAACTCTTAATTTTAAACCATGTTGAATTAAACTCAATGAATATAATGATGCAGCTACAGCAACAACTTGCAGCCCTTGGCCATAAATCAGGACAGAGAACTGAAAAGAAATATTTGGATTTCAATGTATTCCTCTTGATTACTCTTTACTTGATAATGAGGAAGCAGCTCAACAGAATGATACTCTAATTGGATGCCAAAAGTTGGGGGAAGACAAGCAGAAGAGAAAAGAAAAGAAAAACATCAACAGAAAGCACGCTTATGTTGACTTTTTAAGCTACTAAATGCTTTGTGACCCCATCTATATATTGTTACCCTTCCACCGAAAAAAAAAACAGAAATCCATCTATATATTGCTAAATCTTCTGGTCTAACTAGATTGACCATAGTCAGGCTACAGCTAAGTCATGCAAGTGCACCTGGACCTGATGTATCACAAAAGTAATATCTGTTATCCATAGAAGTCCACTTGAGCTTAATCAGAAATCCGACAGTCATTCTACTCTCAACCAGGTTTCGTACATGATTTAATTGCAATCGTAGTCCTAAATTGTATTCTAACTGCACTGCTGCCATCTCAAACAGCTGACCAGCACTACAACAACGTTAGCAGCAGATGTGATAAAGATTGGTTATATTCAGAAATTATGAATATGATCTTTCCTCTGCAAGGAAAGAAAGAAAAAACATATCCGATCATGCCCTTATGGAACAAAGACCATTTCTTTTTTTGCACTTGCAAAAAGATCATTTCCAAGAGGCAATTTTTTTCCTCTGCCATTTGCTTTCTATCACCTCAGATCACTTTTGAAGCAAACACTGCATAATAAATTAGAAGTCACAAGACATTAAGGGTGATACACCCATTTCTCTAACTAAATGAACAAAGTGAAAAGATTTATTTACATACACTTTAGATACCAACTTAAAAATGAACAACTTAACAATATTGTCAGTAAAAAAACCATCATATTTTATTTGCATAATTTAAATCATGTGGGACAGGGCTGTCCCAGTTTTCTCATGAAATAGAACACACCGCCATCCCAACAGTTGGGACAGGGGATGTCCCAAAATGTGCCGATCGGGATGCTGGGATGATAGCGGAACGGTCTTATCCCGACATATAAGATGGTACTGTATTCGGGTGTCCTGCCAGATGTCTTGCCAGGACTTGAATCCTTGGCATAATTCATACCTGTGCAGGTGTAGTAGTCAGAGGAGAAAAACAAGGAAATAGCTTCTTTTTTTCGAGAAAAAGATAGGCATGGCCCATCAACATTTCATTAAGTTCATGAAATGCAACACATCACAAGAACAAATAACCGGCACGGTTTTGACTTATCTAAGAACAGATGGCAGAAAGCACAAACTTAGTCATCAAAAGCCAAAGAAATCAAAGGACATAAGATGCTGCAAGAAAATATAAATTTTTAGTGCTTCAGTATACCCAAGTTTAGTAGCAGAATCGGCATGTTGGAGGATACAGTAATGGAGCCGGACAACTTACAGATCCTGATTTTCCTTGTTGTGCGCATGCTTACAAGTCTAATATTGCTACAATCATGGTTAGACAGAAGTCAAATGAGAAAAATCCCAGGTCGCCTAGGTTGGCCACTAATAGAGAGAGCTTCATCTTTGCATCAGAGTTTTCAAGCCCACCTGAAATTAATAATTTCATAAAGAGACAGCATAAGTCAGCACTTGCTAAGAAGATCTCCATCATTTCTAATAATACATTTATTTACACTTCTCTTGCTGTGGCCTGAAACCAGGTATGGCGAGGTGTCCAAAACGAGCATCTTGGAAGATTCACTGTCTTTGTGACTGGGAGAGAAGCAAGCAAGATCCTTTTATCCAGAAAAGATGGAATAGTGAGGTCGATTTTTTTTTATCAGGGAAGCAAGTGTTGGGGCCCACAACCTTACTACAAACAGGTGGAGAAAAATATAAAAGATTAAGGAGACTGATTTCTGATCTGCTTTCATTTGATGCCCTTAACAAATACTTCCAATTCATCAAATGAACTGGCCATGAAGATATTGGACAGATGAGCTGGAGGAACAGTTTTTTGTCCTTGAGGAGGCATCCATGATATGCAGAGATATATCGAACAAGGTAAATTTTTTTTTTAGGTTTTCAATCCTCTTTAATGACATATAACTTTGGATTATGCAGTTCACTCTCAACGTGATAGGCAATCTGATGATGAGCATAGAGCCACCAGAAGAGGAGGAAAACTCTAGCCAACTTCAAACTTATATCTTCCTCTTTTGCTTCCTTGCCACTTAGAATTCCAGGATTTGCATTCCATTTCAGTATTAAGGTACTATCGAAAATAGCCCTAATATGCATGGTCAATCAGTTATGATTGTACATATTAATGTTCTGGAACCATAAGAGGCGATTCACTGATTGAAATGTAGCCAAAAAAGCCTTTCGATGGGGTTTAACATGGTTGATAGTCCCAAGTTTAATTGTCTTATTGAGCAAGGAAAAGAATACATTATGCCATGGCACAATGGGATGTTACCCGAAATTTCAGAAAAATAACAAAATGGCAGTGCCATATTTTAGACAGTATCTCAGCAGCATCTTGAGATTAAAATTGACGATGACATGTGAAAATAGTAATATATGACTATTAAGGAGCAAGATACCTAACCTTTCTGACTGTTATTTCAAACAAGTTAGCTTTTAACAACAGCTTTTGATTGGAACAAGCTTGGAATAGAATGTACCGCATGTTGGACGAATAATCTCCAGAAGAAGGGATCGAAAGGATATCCATGATGATTTTTTACAGTCTCTCCTCAAAAGACATAACAAGTAGATAGAAGAACAAGATGAGTATGATAAACTTACAGATTTGGAGCTGAAAGACAATTTTTTGACACTTCTCGTTGCAGTCATGACATACAACTGCAGCTCTTATATGACTCATCAAATTCATTGGAGAAAACCCAACAGTTCTGCAAATTCTCAGAGTAACAAACTCAGTTATTATAGAATATTAATAATATTAACATAAATTTGCTGATTATTGATGCACAGGGTATTTTTTGGCAGGAAGAGCACAGGGTAACTCAAGGAAGGAGTAACAAAGCATCGAACCTTGCCAGGTATGTAGTCAATAATATGCCCTATACCAACAAAGCAATATATAATAAACAATTACAACATAACTATCAGCAAACATACAGGTGTCAAGACTTTGCTGCAAGACTCAGGTTATTAATGAAACTCTTCGGAAGGGCACAGTCTTACCTTGTTTTTCTAGGAAAGAAGCTCAGGACTTCCAAATTGATGGTGTGGAGCCACAGACTTGAACTTAAGCTTCGCCAATTCTATAAGTGTGTCTGGGGCTAATGCTACTTTATTTTGGTATACTAGGGTGCAAAATTAAGCAAGGCTGGTCAGTTAATTTGGATGTGTTTCTATTCACCATGATTCAGAGGTTTTCGAAGATTCTGAAAAGTTCGATCCATGAAGATTTAAAGCGAGTTCATGACCAACAGCGATATTCATTTTCTCCCTTTTGTCATGTTGGCTGCAGATGACTCATGATGTCTCGGTGCAGAAACCCTAGAGAATATTGAGCTTCCTGGGATTTGGTAGTGGGCCATGCATATGCCCTGGAATAAACTTCACCAGACTGGAGATATGTGCCTTTATCCATCACCTAGTGTGCAGATACACACAAGTGTACCGATGAACAGAAGATATTTACCATTTTATCTAAAGAATTACTTTAATATGGATACCTTGATTGCAGGCTTAAACCTCTAGAGAAAGATCACCTCCGGCAACGAGTTGTTTAAATGCCCGAAAACAAATATCCAAAGTAGTAGAACCACTGTAGAATTCCTGAAATATCTATTTCCGAGAAAAATAAATGCATTACAAATAAACTATATTTACATAACCAAAAGATGCTACGCCTCTTCATTGTTTTGGTTACCAAAAAGCTGCCTGTTTTGATAAACATGTATAAGTACAAAATAATGTTGAACGGCTTCAAATTTTGATGTTTCAGCAATCCTGATTGTTTAGTAAATCCAGATAAGTGCATACAGGTTTCCATTGCACTATCTTATTATTGGGGTAAAAAAGGCTTGACTTTATTGAAGACATATTTTCTACAATAAGCAGTGGGATGTTTCTAAAAATAATGAAATGGCACTAACAGTTATTGTGGCATCATATTTCCAGAGTAGTAACTGTTAATTATTTTTTCATTTCGCAATATTGTTTTGTATTCAAAAATAAACTGATTTATCAATTTAAACTTTGTTAAATACATTAGACAAATTTGAGATGACCCTTAAATGAAATATATAAAGATTAATAAATCTTACAGTAAATCGTTTGTCATGGTCATGACTGCAGTTAATAATCATTGCACATACAAATTGGAACAATCATATGCTAAAAATTCCTAATGTACTTCCTGTTTATTCTCTTGCTTCTCCATTGCCTCCATATCATCCAAATATGATATTTATTATTTATTATTTACGTTTTCGACTCCTTATGACATTATCTAAAATATAGATCATCATGAAAAGAATCATACACAAGAAGCAACGTAACAATTCGAAATGCATAGTATTCGAAAAAGAAGAAAGAAGTATCGCATGAAGCATCACATAAAGGAAACAAACAAGTAAGCACTCTAGAATATCAACAGAAAAATGGGAAAAAAAGCGAAAACTAGCGGAAACTAGGGCATATGTTTTACCCTTCTCCCTCGTTGGCCCATGCATTGAAATGAAAATAGAATCTGCCATATTTCGCACATTAAGAAAGCTTTTTTATAATACCAAATCTACGTTAAAAATTTGAAAAGAGTAAAGGAAGGAGAAACTAATTTGCCCGTCCGCTGCTTGCGTTGCCGTCTCATCGTCGGAGCCGACGGAGGCCTTGGCCCTTGGAAGCCACATTTTTGTACGAAAGAAAGGGGGGAAAGGGACCCGATTTGAGAACGGTCCGTCAACACTAGCCCAAACATTGGACCACTTGTCACCACGATGGGCCTTGAAGTTAATTAGGTTCAACTATGGATCCCCCAGCATTGAACCCAATTTGATGATTAGATCCATATGGAGCTGATTCGAGTTTGACTCGACAAAATTTAGTTTCATGATTTGAGTTCCACTCCTTATGCTAGACTTGACCTGGAATCTCCAAGCAACCAGGAGGGTTTGGATCAAGATAATTGGACCGGCAATATGGTCTTGCACCCAACTTGCAAAACTGATGGTCAATTTACCGGTAAAAGGTTTTCTTTTTGCATGATACCTTCCTAAATATCGAATTTTATATAAATATCTTTTCAAAATTAATATTTGCATTTATACCTTCGAAAAACACTTGTCTTGCTATTTTATCCTTTTTTTAATTCTTATTTTTGTAAATGTACCCACACAATCTAACGCCGTTAAAAAATTAACGGTTTCAAATTAAAATAACTAAAATACTTTTAATGGGTAGATGTGCAAAAAAAAAAATAATATTTATAAAGCAATCATGATGAAGGATTAAAAAAATAGTTTTTTTATTTTTATTTTTTGGGTACAAAAGTGCCTCACACATAATGAGTGTGGGTGCAGCCCATAAGATCAAAAAGAATAAGGGAATACAAAAGACGATGGAACCAAGGTGTGGTTGTCCCATATAAAATCTCCAGAATACTGAGCCGCAAAGGATGCCATCCAGTCAGCCGCACTGTTTGTCTCTCTGTAGGTATGAATGGCTTAATGGAAGGAGCATTCATCCAAAAGTCATAGGATGTCGTGAATCATTCACATCTCGCCAGCTGCACGAATTGGATTTTGAATTCACTCAATCACTCTGGTAGAATTCTCCTCGAGGACAATACCATGTACCTTCTTTTAGGGGAATGAATCCCGACAAAAGTGACAGTGATATCTTGTTTCCAGTCGATGGGCACTTGACCATTTTGTAAAGCATGATTTCCCTCGTAACCCTCGACATACACCACTTTCATTTAATCCATGCTGTATAATATCTCGCTACCAAAGGATGGTCAAGGAAAGGATGGGCAAGATCAACAGGTTGCTATCTCTGCGGAGCCAACATAGAATCAGTTTCTTACCTGTTTCTGAGATGTTCATTCTCAAGAATCTTGTGGTTTGTCATTAGAACATTGATGAACATCATGGACAGACCAAAGGATTGCAAAGATCTGTGGGCATCTTGGAGAAGAAAGAAGGTACCGAGTGTTACGGGGGGTTCCCCGAATTTAGTCCCACATCGGCTAATCAGCGGGAAGGTCTGTGCCATATAATGGGGGGCTCAATCACCCTTCCCTTAGGAGGCGCCTTTTGTGGGGCAAAACCGTGAGGCGCCGTGAGGAGGGCTCCGGGTACGCTCGACCCCCAAATCGGACCCAAAGCGGACAATACCTTCTGAGGGACACTCTCTCTTCCCCTGCTCGGCTGGTGTGTGGGCTCTGCTGGTGACGGGGTGCAAATCCCGCATCAGATGGCGCTAGAAGGAGGGCCTCGGCCCTCCGCCTATCCAGCAAGGAGCCGACCCGAGCACAGGACCTCCCCGCTGGGGGGGCTGTGTTACGGGGGGTTCCCCGAATTTAGTCCCACATCGGCTAATCAGCGGGAAGGTCTGTGCCATATAATGGGGGGCTCAATCACCCTTCCCTTAGGAGGCGCCTTTTGTGGGGCAAAACCGTGAGGCGCCGTGAGGAGGGCTCCGGGTACGCTCGACCCCCAAATCGGACCCAAAGCGGACAATACCTTCTGAGGGACACTCTCTCTTCCCCTGCTCGGCTGGTGTGTGGGCTCTGCTGGTGACGGGGTGCAAATCCCGCATCACCGAGAGATCTTAAAAAGGCTGAGATCAATTGGTGATGGCTATCAGGTGGCATATTTGGTTGGAAAGAAATAACCGCATCTTTCTTCACAAATCCTCTTCCATTAACTTGGTGCTGTCTAAAGCCTTTGATTCTTTCATTCAGCGGGGACATCCCAGGTTGAAAAGCTGCAGGGTCAGCCATGCATGAAATGGTTCTAGATCTCCTTCGCCCTCTATTGCGGAACCACCTTCTTTTAAGATATCTGTTGGATCAAAGTTCAATAATGGTTGGAGGAGATCTGATTGTGGATGATATTTCTTTGTTTTGATGTTTATTTGACCTTTCAAATGTAGTCTTTTGCCGTCTTTCTCCGCAGAGCAACTTAATTGCTCGATAACCTGTTAATTCTTCATTCAGTAACGAATGTTGGGCCACACCAAAAAGGATCAGAGCCCACTAGTTTGAACTTTAACTCGGAGCAATGAAGGATGTTAGTCCCTTTTTTTTTCATGAAATAGGAGGCTAAAGAGAGTGACCTTCCATGAGGTAGACCCCATTAGGATAAATTATTGGGTGGATGAGGTCCATCCTAGACCTAAGTTGAAATCACTCCATTTTTCCTTCTCTTTCTTCTTCTTTGTGCATAAACGTGACTTAGGATGATCTCATCCTAGGTCCATGGCGAACCTGATTCACCTAATAATTTCTCCTCTATAGCCACAAAATTGATGGAAGGTCTGTTATGTTAAGAATAACAGTCTCTAATATTTGCACCTGCACATATGAAGAAAAATTTGAGCAAGTTGTGCCTCATGGGCACGCCGGACCTTTTGCACATAAGAAGGAAATTAGGTATGTTTGGAGAAAAGGGAGGTCATGAAGGTATCCATATGGATGGGGATGATTTTGGCTAAATAAATAGGGCTAGGGTGAGAAAGAATGAATTATTTGACAAGGATCTAAAGCATACCTTAAAGGATAATTTAACAAAAAACTAACTCTATTAGATGCAATCTATATTAACCGATTGTTAGTAGGACAAATATTTTGCACTGACACAATGCAATTCTAAAATTTTAATAATATAAAATTAGATTCACTATTGGGCTAAAGCCTCTTTCTGAATTGGAAATATGAGCATGAGTTATGCATTCTATGCATGTTGTGTTGTAGGTGATATTTATTGGTCAATGCATATGGAATCATTAAATATGCCTATAATTACATTTGCATCCATCCAATAATATAAAAGTGGTTTATTTGACAAGAAGAGATTATGACACCCTCATCCTACCTCATAGTGAATCTTTCTATATCGCAATCTCCCTAAATTACCATGCACTTGCAAAGCTTTTATTATAAGTAACATAAAGAACGTTAATTAGTCAGAGAGCGTTGAGATGGCCGAGTTGGTCTAAGGCGCCAGATTAAGGTTCTGGTTCGAAAGGGCGTGGGTTCAAATCCCACTCTCAACAGCATTCTTTTTCCAAAAAATTAGACAAATTAATTGTATTTGTTCCAAAAATTTATTTAAATTCCTCCTTCAAACATAAAGTTTTATCCAAAACTTAGAGAAATTAATTCAATCTTTTACCAAAAATTTGTCAAAATAATACTAGTAGGCTGGTGTTCATTAAAATCTAATACAAATTTTTTTTCTCTAATTTTATTCAAAACTCTATCGAAAATTAGTCCAAAAAATATCACTACTACTTTTGATGACCATGTTCATTTTATTTTTTATTGGTGATTCTTTTTGGCATTTTTAGGCTAAACTCTTGCATTTTTCGAAAACTCCAAAATGCAAATTCTTCATTTATATAAGTAAGGTTCGCTCTATAAAAATCAGATTATTCTTTTAGCTGAAAAGAAAAGTTGCAAGTTTTCTATTATTCTCTAAAAATCCATTTTCTATATTAAGTTTGATTCCTTCAATAGTTAGAAATAGATGAAAAATCCTATTTTTATGTTAGTGAAGTTCTGCCTAGGTTGAATTACATTTTTCTCCTGATTAAAATTTGATGCTATGGCTTTCAAAATTTCAATAGTCAACTAAATCTGGAATATAGCCGATCTTGTTTTCAGACTTTGTACATGATTATTCATAATGATCTATATCGAGTTTAATAATTTTTTTGGATCAATAATAGCATCGATCATTTGAATCGTTATCAACCTAATCCATTCAAAATGTTCAAGCAACCCATCTACCAAAAATAGTTCTTGCTTAAAACTCTTGCTTTTAAACTAATTATAATTAACATTGTTTCATGAACTCCGAGTTGAGATTTTGAATAGGAGAAAGAAATTTGTTTTCATATTTTTTCTAGGAGTTGGGATGTAGAACTAATATTGCTTTCACATTGTCCATATAAGTAGCTAGACTACATTATTGTTGACCAATGAAAGCGTTACCAACCTATAGTCCATCTAGAAAGTCTGAACAACCCATCTATTTAAAAAAAAAGAAATCTCGCTTAACAATCCTTCCTTCAAAACCGCATCATAAAATTACTTGCCGCATGAAGACGGAGTTGAGATTTTAACTAGGAGAAAAGTATTTGTTTATATGATATTGGGTGTATAAGTAACTATTCTTTTTGGAATTAGAGTTGAGTAAGGACAAACTATGATGCGACCGTAGACCAAAGCCCATCACATCCATGGAATTACCTTCTTCTCAAAAATAAAGAATGGACAACAGGACAGAAAAGAAAAAGTGGAAGAGTTGGGAGATTGTGAAGTCATGTAGTTCCCAATAAATATGATAGTGTTGTTAAATGTTTCTTCTTTCCCCTTCCACCCTGGTGGAACTCCGCACGCTAAGGAAACCCTCTCTAATTTTCGCAATAAATTAGCTGGCAAGATCATTGACTACCCAACCAAGGAAACACAATGCCTCTCTTTCTCTCTCTCTCATCAATCCCCTTCTTAACCCAAAAAAAAAAAAAAAAAGCTTTTCTCCCTAGAGATTTACCCATAGATGAATTATAATGAAAAACAATACTTTGATCATATGTTTTGCTACTTTCAACCAATCCATATACAGTCAAAGTAGAGGATGGAATTGCTGCTTTAATTGAATAAATGTAGTTGTACCCAAATAAATTACAGCAGCAGCGGTATCTGATATAGAATGGAGCAATAATAGAGTCTCTGATGAACATATTAAGCAAGACCATTGTAGGGGGACACATGATAAAGTCCGGGTTTTTTTTTTTGCCTTTTTTTTTGGAGAATAGAAGTCAGGATTAGTTATCCACATGACCAGTTCTCAAGTTTCTTTTCCCAGCTTACCGACCCCCGAGGTAGGTAGAGTAAGTGCACAGACAAACATGTGAGGAAGCCACTAGTTTCAGTCAGCCAGATCACACACGTAGGTGCAAGGAGTCCAAATATCCATTTCTCTTTACTTTAAGCAAGAGAGAAAAAAAGGAGAAAAAAAAGTTCTTCTTAAACACTTCATTATTCCATGGTTTTACTGTATATATATAACTAGATCTACACTCAACGGATAAGATTTTTTTTTTTTTTTTTTTGTAGTGACTAACGGATGGGAGTTTGTATATATGGTGTTATCTTTCTCAATGATCACAGAAAAATGCTTGGAATGGCGTTTGGTGCGTCCTCCAAAAGCCATATTCTATTTTCTCTAAAATCAGATCCACTCGATACATCCTTTTCAGAAAAAAAAAACGTTCGTGCTTTGTCCAACCAAAAGATGAGTACAGATCGACATGGTGTTCACACACAAAATTCCACAAATAACATGACTGGAAGACGTATAAAATTTGCTCATCCATACGAAACATTGGAAGAAGGCCAAGAGATGAAAGATAATGAAAATTATTATTCAGCAAATTTTAGGCGAGTTTGGGCTTTGGAACATCAAGTAGTAATGCTTGAATTTAAAGAAAGAGATTTTTTTTTTTTTTAAAGGAAATTTTACTCCCAACAAACCAATATTTCTTGCCTCCTTTATTCCACGTTGTTGATCATGACTTACAAAATTTTTTTGTGAGCTTCTCAGCCAAAGAATGCGACATTTCCATTTGGGTTGATGGAGCTGTAGTCAGTCGAGGAGGTCGAAGGAGGGGTGGTGTAAATGGAAGAGGAAGAAGCAGAAGAAGCTGGACGAGGAGGTGCAGCGACGGACACATCCCCAGAGGGAGCAAGCAAAGCAGCATGAGATGTAGGGAGGACATGAACACTAGCTTGCCTGCACTTATGCTTCAAGATCTCAGCTCTTACCATTCGGAGCTCCGCCTCTAAGGCCTGAACTTGTTGCTGCAAGCCTGAAACTGCCCCCATGCATCCATAGACTGGGTCTCCGAGCCTCATGTTCGCCTCGTAGACCAGGCTATTGGCCGCATCAGCTCTCTGGGCCTCAGGAACCTCCTAATTAATTATAAGTAAAGAAGTATGTGCATCACAAGAACCTCATCACATGATTTGAAATGGAGAAGATAAACGATGGAATATTTTGCGGAGAGTGGAAATAATACCATCAGCATCTTGGAGACGTTGCTTGCACCGAAGACCTTATGCACCGAAGCAAACTTTTGGGGCTCATGAGGTGGGAAATAAGGAGAGAAGGGGCACTCTTGAGCACACCGCCGCCTCAAGAGCTTGCAAGCGGCGCAAGGAGTTATGGTATTTAGGGTTCCCACTGGGCCTAGTCGCCTTCCCATTCTATCGGTGGTGTCATCAGTTTCTCTCTTGATCTTCTTGCCGACCTCATCAAATCTCTCCCTGTGGGGCAAACATACAACAAAGGAAAAATTCCTCAGGGCGAGGAAACAAAAAGTTTGGCTCTACATGTACCATCATGATTAGGGTTTTGGTGCAAGGATCGAGACTTCTAGTGTTCCCTTTGTATGGAGCATGTGAATCAAGGCTAGGTCTTTTGTGTTATTTAAGGACAACTCATTAATAAAAAGACTGCTCAAGATGCATCTTGTGCATATAGTTTCGATTCTTAACGACAAGCTAAAAATCCAAAGAATATATATATAGATATATAGTTGAAACAAAAAACAGGGATAGATTTTTCCTGCATGTTTGAAGAATATTTTGCATTTTCCTATTACTTACCTTTCTGTGGACATTCAGGCATGCTCCTTGGCAATGGAGATGGAGCTCAGAATTAGAATGAGAGGTGGGGGGAGAGAAATGGAGGTACAGAAGTGAAAGTAGAAAGACGGAATATGAAGAAAGGAAAGAGTGCTTAGAAGGCAAGATAATAAAGGAAAGTGGGCCTAAGCTTATATCATAGATAAATACAAAAGGGAAGAGAACAATAAGAAGATGGTTGTTTTTCTTTTTTTGATGATAACAAAAAGAAGATGGTGAAGACAAGGAATGGTGAGTTTTGTTTGGTTGCTGCTGCTGATGTACAAGAATTGGATCATTGGAGAAGAAGAGAGGTAGAGAGAGGGGGAGAGAGAGAGAGACAGGGGCTCTTCTTGTTCCGTGATGCCAGCTGTGGCATTGCTTGCTCACGTGGACTTCCTTTAGATGTTGACTTCTGTAAGGAATCAAAGGGAAGGTCTTGGCTGCCTTGGGTTATTAGGGATTAAGATTTTGAAAGATTTGTCGCATCTTGAGGTCCATTTTTTGAGCCAACTAAATAAAGCATATACAATTTACTTACGCAAGAACTGTTCAGAGAGCACATGGTTTTCACTAATTGTGATGTTAATTCCTGGTAGTTTGATGTCTATTTCAAAGAAATCGTCATCTGAAATTGTTGCGGAATCTCACTAGAAACAATGTTCTTATCACCGGATGCTTGTGATTGAGGGCAAGAGGATGCAGCTGAGATATGTCTCTATTTCTCAAGGAAGAGAGAGATAGAGAGAAAGAAGAGAGCGGATGACCGCACACAGTGGGAGATTTTTGATTAAATCTTAAATGATGTTCAACAAAAATGGATTAACTTTGTGCAGTTATACACTATTCGACTCCATCAAGATTTTGCTTTAGTGATTGTGCATTTAATTAGGCATGACCGATATTTTGCTATTGTTGCCTCCGGTATTGCTGAATGGTTTTGAGGGCGTGGATAGAAGGTTTTTTTCTCTCTCACTAATTAGGAGGTGCAAAGTTAATTCCAGACATAATGTTTTTTCATCAATTGGGACTACTTCATGGTGGCAAATGATGCATACTGGCTTCGCATTGGCTTTGAAAGCTATTACCTACTGTTTTTTTTTCTTTTTATTTAGAGAAAAAGAAAAAAAAACAATGATATATTACATAAGTTCACGCAAACGATGATATTATTACATTTCTTTAGAGAATTGTAATCACTAATGTTTTTCCTTTGGATAAAATATGATAGTTATTTGACACTACTTATAAGGTTTGAATCCAAGAACTCTCGCTTACAAAGATGGGGTGCCAACTACTTGAGCTCCCATTTGTTTCATTTCATCTTCCTTGCTTTTCTAGCATAGAAGAGCTCGAGTAACAAAAAGGTATTTCACGCTTCACCCCACTTTAACTATTGAATGAGGGCGATCAGACCATTTCCAAGGATATTTGATGTTGCACCATTTTGGCTGCTTTTCAACCCTTTCTTAGAAGTTATTTTGAAACTTTTTTCGAAAGTAGTTCCTGAAAGCTTAGGTATTTAGTAATATCATTTGAGAAGTGATACTACAAGAAACCCTTTCTTCTTCTTCTTTTCTTTCTTTTTTCTTTTTGTTTGTTTGAAGATAAGAGAAGCTGTAAAGGGCCACTCAAGGATTAAAAATCAAGAGAAGCACTTTAAGAGAAGCTACAGAAGTGCATGACTTCTGACTTCTTTTGTGAAATTTCTCCACATCTTTTAACTTTGGCAAATTCATCCGTGAAAAATAGTTGCACAAATATAATATGTTTTCTGAAAGCATGACGTTCTAATATGGAGTTAAGGGTGCTAAAAAGCCTAAAATTGTTGCTGGACCCTTTTCGATAAATTGCTCCAGTTAGTTTGCACACTCACAAGCTACAGGTCACGGGCTAAGGTAAAGAAATGGGCACCAGCTGCAGATCAAATGGGCTCAGACCCGGCCTGGCCCAAGATAAACAACATGTACTTGATAACCCAGCTCAATCAATGTAACTTTTGATTGGAAACCAATCAATGCAAAATTGAAGCACGAGCTGGTTCATTTGCATCCTTTGATTCAGATAGTAGAAAATCTACTTTTGTTATGCGTATCGATATTTTTATATAGTTCCTACCTTATTAGCATAAAATCCCAAGAACTTGGAAACTATTTGTCGAGATCTAAGTCATCAAATTGGACCGTCAAACTATACTAAGAAGCATCAATCGATCATGCCTAGAACATGCCTTGCGAGGCTAATCAAGCACCTCATGTGATGCCAGGAGTGTTAAACTCAACCATGGTAGTTGGAATGTTGGACCAAAAAAAAAAAAAATCTCTCCTAAATTTTTCTGGCTTATGCATGGGTTTCATACCAGTATTTAATTCTATTTCACTTTCAAAACAAAGCTACTCTTGGGTTGGAACTTTATGATGTATCTATATTAGGGTTGTATGATCGATGTATCCAGTTTACCGAAAAAAAAGAAAGAAAGAAAACCACTCTTGGGTTGGACAAAAACCCTGTGGACCACTTGGAATGGCATTGATGTCAAGGAGCCCAAGTACTACCCTGTGGACCACTTGCTTGGAATGGCATTGATGTCAAAGGGCCCAAATACCACCTGCTCAAATAGTGAGTC
Organism: Phoenix dactylifera; assembly: GCF_009389715.1. Lineage (NCBI taxonomy): Eukaryota > Viridiplantae > Streptophyta > Magnoliopsida > Arecales > Arecaceae > Phoenix > Phoenix dactylifera. Next base: position 19,860,303 of record NC_052394.1, on the reverse strand, counting down.
TTCCATGAGAGCAGCTTCAAAACACTAATTATTCTTGGAGGACAGAATAAGAGATGGAGAGTAGGTTAGGTGCATATTGGATTTTTTTTTAAAGAAAAACGCATCATGCTAGATATGTGAGATTGAGCAAACTTTGCGCCTGTGCGTTGCATGAGCATGGCTATATATTTATATCTAAAAGTTAAAATTCTTGTTTTTGGCCATTAATTTGAGTTCATCATTCTACAAGAATCCAAGTTTGCCAAACTCTCGATTAGGTCACTGGGAGAGAAGATTAATTGCATAGAAATTAGAACGCACGGGTGTACTACTGGCCCCCCTTTACATGTCCTTTCATTTCTGCCGAAGTAGTGGGTGGGCTGGATTATTGTTTGAGGTTGCCCATGGGCCCGAGCTACTCTCTCTCTCTCTCTCTCTCTCTCTCTCTCTCTCTCTATATATATATATATATATGTATATAGTGATTTTACCTTGTCCTTTTCTTTCTATTTGCCATTTAATGTCCTAAATGTAGTGGGAATGATTTGAAAAATAACTCATGCAGTCTCTACGCCTCTTGTTTCTTCCTCTAGAACGTCGCATATACTTTCAATTTTTTGTAATGTCAAAATTTATCTTATTACATTCGTAAAGTGAAAAAAAGACATAAATACGCAAAAGAAAGTGCTACGGAGTGCTGCGTTACGGTTCTTGGTGTAAAGTGGTGTAAAGATGAGAAAAGTCAAAGTTCAAACACGGTATAAAAACCTCGTTTTCTTCACTCTCCCCCTTTCTTCTTCCTCAAAATTTGCTACTCATTTTTAATGAAAGAAGCAGTAAAAATTTCGAAATTTTTGTTAGCATAATTTTAGGGATCACGTAACAACCTGTATCAACCCATAATATTTTTTTTATTAGCGTGATTCTGTATCGGTCAGTATTATTTTTTTTGTTAGTACGGTCTTATTAAAGTAATTTTAGAGATCACATAATAACTTGTATCAACGAGTATTATTTTTTTTTTGTTAGCATGATTCTAAATCAGCCAATATTATATTTCTTGTATAGAGTCTGTACAAAAATATATATAACCTCTGAGATGTACCAAATGTGCTGAAATAAAAAAAATAAAATTATTTTTTTCTACAAATATTTTAACAATCTACAGCCCGAACACATTAGATGCTGAGGTAGCTGCACCCATCTTTCATTTCTTGGCCCGGGCAAATCCTCAAACTATACTTTTAATATCTGAAGCCCCTGTAAAAGCGATAAAATGGACTGTTCCTATAAGTCAATTCTATTTAAAAAACGAACAAGTGGACGAGACAAATCAAATCAGTATGTTACAATATCCAAGTACACATCATTCCATATCAATTAAACCTGAAAATAATGACATAATTGTTCCTTTTTCTAGCAACATAATACACAAAGTTCGCATATATAGTACTATTACAACATTCCACTGCTTTCACCAAACAGCTCCAAAAGCCTACTATGAGACACTTAATGGGCGAAGCCCCTTTCTTAACACAGATCCGACTGAACTCCATTCCATTTCACATCTTATTAACTGTGCAATTACAGGAAGAAGAGAGATGATAACGGCAACAAAATAAGAAAGCTAGCCATGCTTAAATTCATACAAACATTGCCCATTTATTCTGAATCTGCTAAGGCGGATGAGATATTCTACCAGAAACGTACGTGGACGGCCTGAACAAGAAGACCTCTATGAGCAATACCAAGGCTAGATCAACGTCTCACGACTCACGACATTTTTTTTCTTTACGATTGCGATGAAATAGTAACCTTGGAATCTGTCGCACCTGAAAGCACAAAATTGACCTTGGCGGCTCATTGTCATAGTCCTCATGGTCCCTTCTTGAAGAGGATGATGACCGTGAGCTCAAGAATCGGCTACGTTGATGAGAAACTGAAGACCCAAACGGAGAAGAGTAGGATGATGATGATGATGATGATGATGATGACACTGATGAGGATGACATTGGTGGCGATGCCAGGCGAGCTTTCCTTGGATCGAGCCTAACGAATAAGGCGGTGATGAGGCTGAGCCTTGAGGACGACTTCTTTTTCTTCTTTTTCTTGGTAGCCATGGACTTCATGGGATTAAAGTGGGAGGAAGGTGGAGGGGTGAGGGGAGGGAGGGTGGAGGTGGCTACGGCATCCTTCGGTGTGCCCGGTTGAGACTCCCACCGGAAGGGCACCGAGCCTGGTGCCACCCCATAGTAGACCCTGAAGGAAGGGTTGGCCAGGGAGCTCTCCTTGGAGAGGAGCCTCGAGTAGAACTTGTCATCTTGCTTGATGTGGAGGGGGCTTTGGGGACGACTTGAGGTACTGGAGAGCATCTCTCGGCCTAGATGGGCAGGGTGGTAGGAGAGGAAGGACTATGAACCTCAAGACAAGTAAATGCCGGCTCTTTGTTTCGTCACAAAGTGTGGCCTTGTAGGGCTCCGGTTGTTTGAGATATACTTAATAAGGAGCACATGCTGCGCTTAGATCTTGACTTGGAATTAAATGTTGGTCCTATTTTTGTTTTTCTCAAGGGGTTGTAATGATGTGTGTATATATATATATATATATAATGGTTTATTAACGAAGCTTGTTAATTAAGTATGGCTAAATTTAACTTGGTATGATCACTGACCCACTACTAAAAAAAATTGACTCCCTAACTGCATCTAAAGAGGAAAGCTCTCATTTCTGCAAGTTAGGGTGACGAGTTACACGGTTGGACAAATGAAGTTCTAACTACTTGGCAAGACTAGTTCAGAGTTCTACAATAGATGGTGATGGTGGTGCTGGAGATTGCAAAGTTCATAGGCTAGGTTGGAGCATATTGATGAATAGTGATGAGATCTTGATGACTGTGTTTTTAGCTTCTGGCACAAATTGAGGGAAAGAATGGAGATGATCTTGTTGATGATCAATTAATTAATGTTGGTAGAAGGCAGTTGTCAGAAAATATGATGTTGACAAAAAGAAGAGGTGATGTGGATAAAGGAATGTCTTTGCTCTTTCTGAGAGAATCATCATCTTTATGATTGTTGTTCCCACTTTTTTTTATTTTCAAGGAAAGGCCCAACTAGCTCCTTTAATCTACAAAGAGATTGTGAAGCAAGCAAAGCCTCCTCAAAGAGGAGGAGACGAAGAATGAAACACATAGCAGATTCCCATGCCAACTTTATTCTATGTTTGTTATGGCAACCTTGGCTTCTGCACATCTCGGCATGAAGAATGTATACCCCAACTCTGAGAAACAGTGTATGAACGTTGCTTAATTGGAACCTTGGTGCCCAATCACAGATCAGTCATGTTGCTAATAGCCACCTGACCCCAGTGCATGCAAATGAACAATGAGAGCATGGATCAAACAACAGCCATCAATCCAGTGAGTGAAAAGCAAAACGGCACTATTGGTCATTTATCAAGTAGGGGGCTTTTTGATGATATCGTTTTAGGGGCCAAGGCTAGCCTTAGAAAATGTTGCTAGGCAAGGTCTTTACTTGACATATAACACTCTCACAGGCAGCACGTTTTTATCTTTATGTTCCTATCAACTATTAATTTAGTCTACATGCGCATCATCATAATTTTTATAGAACCTTGATCCAATGTAGCCAATGGATAGATAGATCCATGTAATTTATTAAATTTACTCAAAAGTCACAATGTTTGGAGTGTAATTTCCTAAGAAGACATCCTTCAATAATAATCATAATAATAATAATCCCTAAGAAGTCAACTGAAACATGGTGGTGATCTACAGAATAAAAATTTATATGTATGCAATAGTTGGATCTGGCATCCAAAGCTCAATATACAAGGGAAAACCATGGAGATTGTTAAGTCCTTACCAAAACAACCAAGTCAATGAAACATCATTATATGCTATGTATAACATACAACAAAGAATATAATTTATGTCAATATTTTTTTTGGTAAAATGATGTATGTAAGAATTGTTGTTTTCTTAGGTATGTATTGCATATCAACATTCAGTACATTAAAATTTCTTGCACATTGCTATAATGTCTGAAACGCCAATAGGAAACGCACACCATGGAATTCTTTGGATGTTCTTAAATTTTTGATCTCAGGATGGAACTTCTTAGAACTATATAATAATTATAACCATGCGAATCTAAAGCGCTTACTTGAGTTGGCACAGGACCTTTAAGGTCACTTCCAAGGCAAATGGTTTTTCTTTCCCCATAGTAAGCATGTTCCGAAGCCAGCATCAATTAAGCAAGGTCCAATATGACTTTGGGACAAGGTATGATGTGAACTTAAAGTTTCACACTTTCTTGGCACCAACCTTGGGGACAAGGGTTGATGCATTCATCATCTAGTTTGATCGATTGCAAGAAGACAATGCAATAATGAGGGTTCAACCTTTTTTTTTTTTGAAATAAATACAGCGGGCAAAGATGTATCTTGCTTTCCCTTATAAACAAGAAAAAGGACAATCCAAGAGAGATCAGGTAATAATGCTGTGTTAAAAGCAAACTTTTGCAGCAGCATAATGGTTGCTTTGCTTAAAAAGATAGCAAAATGGTTGCATCCCTCCTTCAAGGGGTGGAGATTTCAGATTTGAAACTTCGGAGATGCTTGTATTTGGATATGAGCCCTTGGTTTATTTTTAGGACTCATTTTGTTTGAGGAATTTTTTTTTATTAGAATATTTTTTTTTGCAAAGTCGATGCCTAAGTATATGATGCCGAAAAAAAGTAATTTTTTACATATTTAGTTGACTATAAAAAAGTGGCAACACATTATATATAGAGTGGATTATATTTAGTTGAGCATTTATTTTTCTAAAAAAGCTGTATAAAATACATATTATACCCTTAATAAAGAAAAAAATTTTACCCGTTCCATCTAAAAAATCTTAAGAGTATCTTTTTTTTTATATATCCTGCATAATTTTTTTATAAAATACGAGAAGTTTTTTAATAAAAAACTACTTTTTTTTTGTGAAACTCTAACTAAATATAAGATTTTTTTTTCTATTAGCCATAATTTTCTCTCCCCCTTCTGCAAACCAAATAATCCTTAGTAAAATTATAGAGTTTATTGCTCTCCTGCTACGGCCATGTAACTAGCATCTTTCAACGGAAGTCTCCTTTATGCCCGAGATAAAACAAAATGGCTTTGAAAAAAATAAAAGAAAAGAAGGTTGATAGGAGAACAAACATCTTGCATGCTGGATGATTAGACCACAATTTTATTAATCAAGCATTTAATAGCTTCTTAGAATTTAATTAAGTGGCTGAGTAGCTAATCATGTTTTTTTTGGCTACGTGCATCAGTACTTTGTACCTTGGACCAATGAACAAAAAATATTATTCCATGCATCAGAGAATCTATCAATAAGTGCTTCTCTCGTGGCTTCTATTACAACCACTTATTCCGCCTTTAATGCGGTCACCGCCTCTGCATGGGGAATTGTAGCCCTATAACTCGATCGTGACCACCTGAGTGATCTCCGGCTTCTTTCAGATCAAACATAAACAGCTCCACTTTATTGAGCTACTGAAGGCCTCTGCATGTTCTTTACCATCGAAAGTAAGTTCCAGTAAACTGACCTAAATGTAAGCATCCAATAACTATAGAAACATATTCTGTGAACAGGGCAATCAGGCATCCCTGGGACCATCGCCATCACCATATCAAATCTCAAATAGCCTATTTTCTTAGAGGATTCAGGTCTCTCTGAGGAAAAGCCAGTTAAGAGACATCTTTGTTTTAGTGCAATATAGAAACAAAAATTGGCTTTGGAGTATACTTTAATTTGAAAGATTATGCTGGAACTATCAAAAAAAAAGAAAAGAAGAAAAGGTTGTGCTGGAAATTATAATTGGGATAGTAATCCACCAAATTCTCAGACTTCCCAAGCTGCATTGCATTAATCACCATATAGGAAAGCTCTTCCTTTTGTCTGCAAAAAAAATGGTGTTAATCCAAAATTGCTAATTGAACTAGCATAGCAGAATATCATTTCTTGGCACCTCCCACCTAATGTTATATTCTAAACATGCGCTTAACTTTTTTATGCAAGGCTTAATTCAATCATCTTCATAAGTCTAAAGTTTGGTCATTTGATGTCACAAAAGCAAAAGTATCACATGGCATGTTTTCATTCCTTTTTTTTCCTTCATGATTAGGAGAGGCTAATCCTTTTCTTTCTACGAATCGAAACATCGACTTCTTGACCAAACGACAAGAATAGGTAAAGGTATGTTTGGTTTGTGATTGGAGCTGAAATTAGAATAGATTAGAACGAAAATCGAAATGATAATATTTTTCGATGAGTTTGGATCATGATTAGTTAAATAGAAAAATATTTTTAAAACTGGATTGAATTTTCAGACACCGAAGCAATTCCCATTCCCTCATGCAATGGAAACGGGCACAGAACTTTTCATCAATGCACTTATGAAGATTCCTTGGTCTCCATGCCATGTTGCCACCAAGAAAGTTAGATTAATCATTCCTGGTTTGATATGGCCTTGTCATATTATTTACTGTTAGAAGCTGCACTATGCTATGCATCAATAATAATGTAAAAGATGAAAGAAAAAGCATTTGCATGCATGTCATGTTGTTGATTATTACTCAGTTTTACCCCTTGCCTTGTCTAGATTGCACATTTATTTGTACTGCATTTTATGAGAACTCCTGAGGATGAAGCCGGGCTCCCAAGGGTAGAGGCGAAGCCGGGCTCCCAAGGCTAATAAAGATAAAGGCTTCCTTTTCTTTTTATATATACAGGGTGGGGCCCGCGAAAGAGGCATGCTCCGGTAGTCGCGCCAGAGGGCGTTTGGAGGGGCAGCAGGACGATCGAATCCTCTCCCTACTCGTTGTCCCGCGCACAAATTCAAATCAATAATTTTTATCATTAAAAATATGTGATTTTTTTTTTATGAAAGGACTTTCTCTAAAAATAATTTTATCGAAGGACTCTTGCACAAGAAGTCGTTTTATTTATGAAAAATCTAAAATGTAAATAGCATTAGAATTATTAAAAATAAAATAATATTGTGGAAAGCTGACCTTTTTCGATGCTCAAATCTCAGTTATCCTCTTTCTAGTGAAATCCACGCATTCTTATGGCACGTGCAAAGCACGTGTCAAATTCTAATTGAGAGCCACGGAATTTGGGCCATATGGGTAATTTTTGCCATACATGGGGGTAGTTTGGGTAATCAACCACAAACAAAAGGGTGGTTCTAAATACACCCCCCCGATTGCTCAGGACACCCCCCAAAAATTAAAAAAAAATTAAATACTCTCTACACCCCCCATTTGCTAAGGACACCCCTAAAAAATTAAAAATTCCTAAATTACCCCCCACCCTCCCCACCCCCTCACCTAAATTGCTCTCTACACCCCCCAAACCCCCCCCATCCCGCTCTTCCCCTCCAAAACACCTCGCCGACGCCCAAAACCCCCCCGTTCCCCCTTCTCCCTCTCGTCGCCGGCATTCTCCCGATCTCCGACCACCTCGCCGGCTTCTTCCGGAACCACCTCGCCGGCTTCTCCCGAAATTTTTTTTTTTCACGGTTCGTGCTCCGTTCGGCACTGGATCGCCGAACAAAAGGCTTCTGTTCGGCTGAACAGTGCCGGACAGAAGCCTTCTGTTCGGCACTGTGCAGCCGAACAGATCTGTTCGGTTGAGGGTTGCCGAACAGAAGGCTTCTGTCCGGCACTGTTCAGCCGAACAGAAGCCTTTTGTTCGGCGATCCAGTGCCGAACGGAGCACGAACCGTGAAAAAAAAAAATTTCGGGAGAAGCCGGCGAGGTGGTTCCGGGAGAAGCCGGCGAGGTGGTCGGAGATCGGGAGAATGCCGGCGACGAGAGGGAGAAGGGGGAACGGGGGAGGAGGGGTTTAAGGGGGGTTTGAGGGGTGTTTTTTTTTTTTCTTTTCAAAACGAAACGGAGGAGGAGGAAGGGGGGTGTATGAGAAAATTTCAAGGGCAATATGGTAATTACACTAAAGGTTAGTTTGGGTATTTTTTTTTTGGTTTTTGGGGGGTGTCCTGAGCAATAGGGGGGGTGTATATAGAACTACCCCAAACAAAACGGTACTCACGCACTCGTGAGTTGTGAAGCGAGACAAACTTCAGGCAAGTTCACGGGCATGGTACCCATTTCAAATAATACATTCCGTACATTCCCATACAAATTCATATGCGGTAACCACAGATTTAAGGGCGTACCTAGTCAAACGCAGCGACGGCGAGACTTGACGCCATATTTGGACGGATAGATCATATACCGCACTTAAAAGAACTATGAACACTCGCGCGCATAAAAGCAGCGCTTCCTAACAAAAGCTGCTCCCTTCCCCCTTCCCTCTGTCTGCGGCCGTGCTGTTCTTCCGCTTCTACTCCGATCTCGACTTCACTCGAAAAAGAGAAGAAGAGTAGGACAGAGAAGAAGAAGAAGAAGAAGAAGAAGAACAAGAAGGAAGAGAAGGAAAGAAGGCATTCTCGTACGAAGCCTCGGGTTCTTCTCCAATGGAGGTGGTTACTGGTGCGGCGCCGCCGGAAACCCTTGCCTCCTCCTCCTCCTCCTCGGGGGCGGCGAAGGAAGCGCAGAGGGTGCGGAGATGGGAGGTCGACACCTCGGCACCCTTCGAGTCGGTGAGGGAGGCCGTGGAACGCTTCGGGAGGAGAGCCCCTTGGAAGCCGCAGCTCGGGCCGGTCATCCTCCCTCCCGAGGTAAAGATTTAAGGCGTCCCTGCTTTTGGATCCATTTTTATCTTGTTCTCATTTGTCATTGGATTTTTATGCGTCTCGTTATGTTCTTTGTATTTTTTATTACCGTCCTTTACGTTGTTGTTCAAATTGGCGTGGTTAGGTGTGTAACAGATTACTACGATGATGTGGATTTATTGTTTTGGAAGCATAAGGTGCATCAAAGAGGGACAGATTTTATTTTGGTGGGACATGGAGTACTTGTATTGTAAATTGCAACGCAGACCCTTTGAAGGGTTTGTGAAAGCCGGAGAAGTAGAAGATGGGGCCATGTAGAATGAATTACTACAAGTTGAAGTTTTGAATTAAAGTATAAGTTTGAATATCTACCAACTAGGATTGCTTTTGATTTATTTTTGGAGTTAAGTTGAAGGTGGGGTCATTTATTTATTTGTTTATTTTTATAAACTGATCATTGGTGGCAGGGATTCTTGGAAAAAGACCGGGGAAGGAATGGAAATTCAGCAACTTTGAGGGAAAAAAACCTGCCACATCATCCCACACTCTGCATGCATTCCCCACATCCATTTTTCTTGATACCAATAGACCAAGCAACATCTAATGCTTAGTTAGCTCTTCTCCAGTGGCATTAATATGATTTTTTTAGGTCAAAAAGATAGAAAGAACTTGTCAACTTGCGTTGTTCCCCCCCACCCCCCTTCCAAAAAAAAAAGTGGAAAAGGGAAGGAAAATAAAAATAAGGACATGAAAATGAGGCTACTAATTATTGTTTTTTGCTCTTACTGAAACTTCTCCATAACAAGATCTCTCTTACCATGTCTCATCCATACGTGGTTTAAGTTGTTAACTCTATAGAAATAAAAGAAGCTATAGAGCCATAACATTTGCCTTCATTGCTTCGGTGTACGGTTGACATCGATAAGGGAATGCGTCCTTGGCTTGTACTTTTTAGTTGGGCCCAATGGTCTAACTTATGGTTGCCATGACCTTGATCCGAATAGGGGTCGAAATCCATAGTTGCACCAAGAACCGTAGCACCAATCCTACAATATGGTTGCAGCCAGAGGATGGGCCGAAGCACCAAGTAGGAGAGGTCAGAACTTTACCTAGAGAAACTGAAATAGATTGTTTGTAGCATGATTTGATTAAAACTTGAAGATGGAGTCAGTTTCAAATAGGTTCTTACCAAAATCTGTCCATTTCCATTGAAATATTTTAGTTCCTAGTGTAATGTAAAAGACCCTGAATAAAACAAGTGACATGATATTTTGGTATTGAAGTACAGAATGACAATATTATTGTAAGTTGATGGTGTCAACTACTGAACTGCTTTAAATACACAACCTTGATGAAAGATGAGCAAATGAAAAGATCCATATATAGCAGGAGTGCAAAAAAGACTTATGGGAAGAATAAATAGTGGAAGCCTTTAAAAGGCTATAATTTTTGAGATGTTGACCTGACTATGTTGAAGGAATGATGTACTTATTTTTTAACTTGGGAGTTTCTCAAGGAAGAGAAGAAGGAAAGTTGTTGACATACATAGTTGACCACTTGATGTAGGTATGATAAACAAATAGTAGAACTTAAGCCTCAAGAAATTTGAACACGAAGAAGGTTATAATTTAGGTAACTGAGACTGCAAGGTGACAATAACAGGAAGCGGTGACTCAAGATGTGGATATCTAGTAGAGAGTCCAGCTAAAAGATGGCAATTGGGCAATCTATTGAAATGCATCAAGGCAAGGGCAATCATAAGAGAGAAATATGATGAGAATTTAGGTCTGAAAACTATTGCTAAGTGAAGTTACAATGCACAATGATGAAGATGGTGATAGTCAAGACTCAAGGCTTAGGTTTGATAGCTCTAGAAACAAAGTGAGGGAGTTGGCCATGGAGCAAAATAGGTCATTGGCTTAGAAAAAAATCAAGGCTAGTCATGCAAGATGTGCTTGAGCAAAAAGAATAAAAATGGCAAATATGCGTGTACATATGTGGGAAAGGTACACAGGTTTTGTGTGAACCATAACTGCCAAGCTTGATCCCTATAACCCATGAATGTTTGAGCTATTTTGGATGATACATCAGTTTTAGATGAAATCATGTACGGTTTCGTCTGTGCCAACTAGAAATTAACCAAGGGGGCATAAAATATTGGAAACCATTTGTCTATCTTAGATAATAAATAGTATCCTTCCAAATGCTGTTATATAGATATTTCTTTTTCATTTTGTTGTCTTTTGTATCCCTGAAAATTGCTTGGCTATCATCATGTAGTCTTTCTAGTTTACCTAACTCACTTATCTATCTTATAATTCTTCAAATGCTTAAACATGAAGGTATCTTCTTAACCAACAAAAAGAAAAGAAGGAACAAAAAAATGCAACCTATGACTTGTGATGTCAGGATTTCATTCACATGACTAGTTGATTCTCCTTATGAGTTTATTTGTATTCTAATTAGAGAAATTATAGGTGCAAGTTTATACCAGTTGCACTTCTTTCCTTATTTTGGTTTTTACACTTTCTGATGTTCTGCACAAGCAACACTGACTTTGTGCCTTTTTCCTTTTTTCTTGTCTTCTAAGGAGCCCTTTTTTTCCAGTTGAAGGCTTGCATGCTTCCTTCCTTTGTTCAAATTACTACATAGATGCTTTGATTGTGGCTCCAACATCTTGCTTGTGGTTTCAACAAACACATTTTTCCTACGTATATTGTCGGTGCACATATTGTGATTAATCTGTTCTCTTGATAATCAAGCTAAATGTCTTCTTTGAACCTCATTGTTGTCAGGATCTTGAGCTTATGAAAGTGGAGGAACAGACTGTAAAGTTAGAGATGGATCTTATTGTGAAGGAAAGAGAAACGTTTAATGTGTTGAAAGAACTTGAAATGACGAAAAGGATTGTAGATGGCTTAAAGTTGAGATTACAGAAAGAAGCCTCGGAAGTCACTAAAATTCTAGACAAATATTCAGATAGTATTAAGGTACATCCAATTCTAGATGCTGAAGAAAAATGGCCCATGTATTTTGAGAACCTTGTAGATTCGGTAGGTCAAAATATAGGTACTAAGCAATCTCCAGGATTAATTTTAATGAAATTGAAGCAGGCAAAGTTCAATCTGAACAGGACTACTAGCGGTTTAGCTGGGATACGATCTTCCATTGAAAAGCTAAAGAGGGAAATAAAGGAGGAGAGACATTTGCTTGAGAAAACCCGTGAAAGATTGAGTTCAAATACTGATAAGGTCTCATGCCTAGAAGAAGATCTAAATAAGACAGTGAAGGCACTACAATTATTTAAAGATGCAAAGAGTATGCACTGCGAAAAACCTTCGGATACATTGAGTTGGATCAAAGAACTGAGTTCTGAGAAGGAGAAGTTTCAAAAGATGACAGAAGCTGCCAAATCTGAAATTTCAAAATTGACTGCTGAAATTGAACAAACGAAGTCAAGAATAAAGACTGCCGAGGTCAGGTGTCTTGTAGCCAAGAAGATGGAAGAGGCAGCCAAATCAGCAGAAGCTGTTATCCTTAAGGAAATCAAAACCTTAAGAGACAATGAGCATTCAGTTGCGGTTCTTCAAAATTCTTCTGAAGTCACACTTCCAGTTGAAGAATATGCCATGCTGATTCACAAGGCTAATGAGGCTGATCAAATTTCGAGAAGGAAAATTGGAGCTGCTATGCTTGAGGTAGAAGAAGCAAAGCAGTCTAAACTGGAACTACTAGAAAAGGTCGATGAAGCTATAGCAGATGTTGAAACCAGTAGGAAGGCGTTAGAAGAGGCCCTAGAGAGGGAAGAGGCTGCAAACAGAGAGAAGTTTGGTATTGAAGAAGCTCTTCGAATATGGAGGTCCGAACATGGTCAGAAGAGGCGCGCTGTGATTAACTCTACAAAATTCAAGAACTACTCTTCAACACCGCATAGAAGAGGCTCACAGATGCTTGATGTGAATGGCTTGAGTTTGGTTACTGGTGGGTCAAGGAGCATGGTAGGGCCAACATTGTCAATTGGGCAGATACTGAGCAGGAAGCTTATGGCCCATGAAGATTTTGAGACACATGTAGCCGAGAAAATCAAAGGAAAGCCTAAGGTTTCTCTGGGTCAAATTCTAAGCAAAAAACATGATTTTTTATCTCCCCTAAGGATAGATGATGGTACCACTCACAAGAATTTCTCTGCAAAGAGGAAGAAGTTTGGTTTTGCTGGTTTCTCACTTCTCTTGGCGAAACAAAATAAAAATAAAAGGAAGAAGAAGAAGCAGGCTTGGAATCCTCAACTAAGCTATATTGTCAAGCACGAGTAGCTGTTCGTGGCTTCAGCTTTTGTGGAACAACTATTTCTGAGAACAAGAATTTAATCTTATTGCTTCTGTTCTCTGTAGATTGCAACTTAGCTTCAGTGCTTGTAGGTCTGAACTTTTTGTGTAAATCTCATGCTCAGTATATGTAGAAGCTGGTACTTGGGCTGTGAAAAGCGAAACCAGTTTCTTGCTCGTACGACTTGGAATAAAATGATGGGTATCTTTAGTTAGAGCCGGCTACTTTCATAAACAGATAATACTACTGCAAATGCTTTTAGAATAAACCGCCGAAATTGCATGATAACACTAGCTGAATGGAGTTGATCTCAGAGAATATTTTTGGTAGTTCATACAAGTTGAGATTTTTGAGGATCATCTATAAAATATTGCTCTAGGGGCTGGGAAGTTCCGTAATATTCTTGCTTTTACTCGTGAATAAGAGTTTTTTTTTTTTTGTTTAACCCTTCAAATTTTGTTCTGAACATATAATAGTGTTCAAGGGGTTCCGTTCTACGTTTATTGTATTTTCAAGGGGTTCTGTTCTGAACATATAATAGTGCTTCTTGTCCTTGTAAGAATTGGTTTATTATTTTTGAAGCAGGCAGGTTGAAAGGTAGGCACCTTTTTTTTTCTTTTTTTTTTTGTTGAAAATGGACATCTTTATTTTTAGAATTTTTTTTTTCATGAATAACCTCCTAAATATCGAATTTTGCATGAATACCCTTCCAAAATTGATATTTGCATGTATATCCTCGTAAAACATTTGTTTTGTTCTTCTACCCTATTTTTATTTTTGTTTTTGCATTTGTACTCATGTTATCTAACGATGCTAAAAAATTAACGATTTTTAAATTAAAATAACTAAAATATTCTTAATGAGTATACATATAAATAGATCGCAATCCCGATATTAGGAGAAAAAAACAAGAACAATAGCATAATTTTAAAATTTTATTTTATTTTTAATTAATATAATTTTTTTTTTAATATCATTAAAACAACTGTTATATTAGAAGCATTGGGAGCATTGATACAATTATAAAGTTTATGAAGATAGATATATATATATATATATATGTAAATATTAATTTTGAAAGGATATTTATCTAAAATTTGATTCTTATGAAGGTACCTATGAAATTTTTTTTTTTTTTTTTTACTAGGAAAATGATATTTAAAGCGCACACCAACTTCAGAGTGCTGGGAGTTCCATGTTTGGATCAGCGTCATTTCAAGCGGCCGTTTGCCAGAAAACGAGGCGCTAAAATAAGGGTTAATTAGGGATGTGATTAGGCCATTACCTGTACTGAATGTTTCCTACTGATTCGGTCAGCTTCTTTTTTTTCTGATTTTTTTTTGGCTATACTCAACTACGTGTGGTGCACTGGTGTGAGAAGATGGTGTACCAATAATAAAAAAAAAAAACTGTACCGATCCATACTCCGTCTCGGGGTGGAACATGACTGATAGATTTACACTGGACGGATTTGGCTGTTCTCACGAAGAAAACTATAAAAATTATTTTTACATACAAATCAAATAAATAAAAAATATATAAACAAATTTTAGTACTTCATATAATATTAAAAAAATAAAAGTATAGAATATAACAAACTAATTTTTTTTAGCAATACTAGAAATATAATCAATTAAAATATTATTCTTTGAAAGGTTAAATATCATTTATACTAAAAAAATAATTAAATAAAAAGTAATTAAGTACAATGGTATGTAACTTTTCACACGTCTAATTTTTTTTTAAGTGAAACGGTAAAGATAAAGAATGAAAAAGAGATTTGTATAAAGAATGAGTAGAGTTTTTATCTGTATTTGTTCCAAATTTACTATTGGTTAGATAAAATTTACCCCACAGTCGAGCTAGGTTAGGTACCCAATAGGATGGAGTAAATTGCCATTCCTAATATAAAAATTTTTAAAAAATTAAGTATTGCAAAGATAATTGTTTCTCTCAATTTATGCCTCATCTTCTTTTGATTAATAAAAAGCAAAAACATGGTGTTGAAAATAAAAACATGTCAGCTGTGCAGCCTATGGCCCTAAGAATGTTGAAAACCAACCCCCAGTTTGACTACAACAAACTGACATTATAATTTTATAACCCGTTTTTCGGAGTTAAGGTTCCATTAAAATACATGTCAAAGAATTTATATGGTGACTGATGTTTCCCAATATATCTTCCGGGAGAAAGATTGATTCACCTTCTATCTACCATTGACTCATCCACCACATAGATCTAAAAGCACGGATCCGGCTTGCGTCTACAACCCCGATCCTTCCCTCACTCATTCCAAAGTCAACATTTGCCGTCATCTGCAACAACCATTGCGATTTTGGAAGTCAAACATGGTGCATAATTGTCCTTCGGTATAAATGAAAGATAAAATTAGAAGGGGTAAAAATTCGAAATTGAGCATGTTGGGAGGAGTCAATAAGATAAAAAACTTCTACTCAGTCAATCTGTACCGTCGATATGTCCGAGTGGTTAAGGAGACAGACTTGAAATCTGTTGGGCTTCGCCCGCGCAGGTTCGAACCCTGCTGTCGACGCGTTAATTTCCTAAATTTTCCTTTGGAAAGAATATTTTTTTTTTGCAAAAACAAAACCCTTCTCTGTATATAAACGAAGATTCCTTATGTAGAAACGGTTGCAAAAAAAAAAAACCTTTGTTAGTATATAATAATTAATAAGTGATCGAGCGTAACCGGACGAAGATTCGTTAATCGTTATGTAGAAAACCTTTATTTCGTGGCCCAGGAATTATTGACGTAGGGACCTGGCCCATCCCATGTCGCCATCGTTCCTCCCCTCTTTCCTCGCAAAATTCCAAGTTTTCGCGAGCCTGAAAGGACGATGTTGATATAAACCCCTCCCAACCTCCCATTCTCCATCCCGAATCATCCGCTTCTCTGCTCGCCCCTACTCGCCTTTTCTCAGGTATTTTCTTCTGCTCTTTCCCTTTTCCTTTGAATCGTTTTCCGGTGATCCGAAATTTGGGTCTCTTTTCTTAATTTTGGTTACATCTCATGGAATCGGATTCGTTCATGTGGTATTTCTTGATTTATTCCGTCTTCTGGATCTCGGTCTCATACCCGTGGGAGAGCGGACAAGGGTTTGGGAATTAGGGTTTTGTATTTGTCATCATGTGTGGATTTAACTGACTTTTCCTGTTGATAATTCGTGAACTGCCAGCTTTGTGCTGATTGATTCTTCTAATGGAAATTTGGTCTATTAATTCTGTTTCATGATGCGGGGTTAGAAACTTCTAATTTCTTGATGCTATCTTGGACATGTAATTACTTAAAGGTAGCCCTGGGGATCTAATTTTTTGATATTAGTGTGTAGGTTAGCTGTGATTTGGTGTCATAAATTTGTTATAAGTGTCAAGATCGAATTTTGATTTATGTGCAACAAGTTAATCAAGGTGCCCTTTAGTGATAGGAAAGAGGAGAGGGATATTAATTTTGGTTTCACATCGGATGGTGTATAGGCTCATTCAAATTAAAAAAAGTGAGTCCTTTTTATGAGCATGCTCAGTGTGCACCCTGGGTTGGATGTATTGTCCATTATGCAGACTCGGGCTTGGATGGATACTGTTCTATTATCTCAGGATGGCATCATATAGAGTATAACCCTATACAAGCTCAAGGAATTGAGAACTGAGACTGGGGGACACAATGGAGTTACGACCATGGCGCTTAGGAAAAAGGAAAACCAGGATTTATATGTGTAAATTCAGGAAACAATATATTAGTGCTAATTAAATTCTATATCCAAATAAAGTAGAGAAGTTAGCTAGTCCAGGTGCCAGATATGACTATTCTACCCTCCTTCCAGCTAATATTTAGTAGCACATTTCATGCTCACATATGCTACCCTGCATAACATTTGACACCCACTGCATAATGTTTTAGTTGGTGGAATACCAATCCTTCTTAATATCAGCAGTCAGTTTTTAATTTTTGATCGTGCAACATAATTAGGCTTCTAATAAAGGAAAAGTACCAACTATGGAGTTGGAAAATTATTATATGGCACACCATTCTTCTGCATCTTTCTTTTATGGGTGTAAGAAGCACTTAAATGTATCTTTTCTTTCTTCCCTGATCAGTTTATCTGAAGATTGTTCTCGAGAAAAAAGGTTTGTATAGTGAATAGTCACAAGTAGTGATGAAGTTTAATTAGAAGCAGCTTAACATTATGGCAACATATGCACTATAAGTTGTGTCCAAGCCTTGTTGAAACTCCTGCATTATGTATGCGGGAGGAATATGTCAAAGTTTCTTTATGGGACTGACCTCTTTGCTATGTAATTGGTGAATGCATTCATCCCATGGCCTTGTTAAAATTATATAAAGAAAGTATGACCCAACTATTGTCTGCATGAACTGCCATACCATTAGAGCTTCTTATCAGAGAAGCTTTTGCTTGTGTCATTCCAATGCTGTTCTAAACATATTCATATTGTATGACTGATACTATCATCTCAGATATGGTGCTGTTTCTTTCTGATGTTCACTTAACAGGATGTATTGGCTTTTTATGCCACTTAGGGTTTCTTATACAACAAATTAAATTTAAAATGTTTTAAGGAGCCATAGTTGTTTCACTGAATTGTAACTAATTTGATGAACACATGCCATTGTTTTGGATTTAGGGTTCACATTTGTCCTTTGTGGTAGCAGTAGTAGTTTTGTTGATTTATGATAAGTTTGATCAATGCCAGTAGCTGGAGGACCTGTGATAGCCGTTACTAAGGTTATGGTAAAGTTGTGTAACAGGTGTCATGGGCTTGAGAAAAGAGTTTTTGCTTCTTCTCATACTGGTTGTTAGCTGGTCAAATGCAGATGCCAGGAGTTTGGTGACCTTTGATGTTACAGGTATTGCATGATGCATTTTCTTTTTTATTTCCTTTTTATTTTTTTTACTTTGCCTTTATCTTTATTTTATTTTTGATGGTCAAAAAGTTCTGCATGGCCATGAGCAGTTAATTTTTCTTTTGTTTCACAGGCTGTTCTGAACTTTCAGCATAGACATTAACATAGTTTAATGTATCTATCTATTGTTGTATTTTCACTCTATTCAGCTTATTGACAATGTTCAATCCTTTTTGCATCAACTTTTGATGACTTGTGGGATATAGCTAGTCCTTTGCTTTTATGGTTCATTTGGTTGGGGGTAATCTAGCATAGAAAAATAAATTCCATATCAGATTACCATGTTTGGTATGAAAAGTAGTTAAGAGAGATGGTAAAGTAGATGGTGGGTCACATGTCTATTTTACTAAGAGAGAAGGTAAAATAAAACCACCAGAAGGGTGTATTCTTTTTTTTCACACCAGATTACCAAGAGTAGCCAAGAATCCACAATTTAGGGGTTTGGTGGTCCCACTTCTTTATAAAAAATCGAAAAAACTAGTGCAGGTAATCTAAAATTGTCATTGCATGATGGAAATTTTTTCACTTTTTTTTTTGAACCCACAAATACCTTTTTTTAATATTGTCAATCCCACTACAATCCCAACTCAAAACATAACACCAGTTGACCATTTACTTAATAAAAAATTGAAAATACTAAAATTTATTCATAATAAGAAATATATTTTTTAATATATGTATAATTAATTTAAAAATATTTATTAACTTATGTAAATATATTTCAATATTTGAAATGGCGCATGTTGACGGCCGTCATGTAAATGGGTTATAAATGGCCAAAAAATGGACCTAAAAAAAAGGCATTATTTGAATTGTTTATTCGAGGGCATTGTTGAAAATTTGGCAGTATTTAGTATAATATTACCTCCAACTAAATATAATAATCTTTTTTTGATGCCATTTTCAGGAGTAATTTCTCAACGAACCAAACTTGTAAAATTTATGTCCCCTGCCAATTATTTTTCTAGATAAATGATTCTCAAGAATCATTAGATTACCCTATAATCTGACATACCCCAACCAAGTGATCCCTTAGGTATATCTCTATTAGTAAAATCTAGAAATTGTTCCCACATTCACAAGTATGGTAACATGACCCAATGCCTCTTAACTAAGAAGCCATATTGACATCTAGTTTTTCTATAATCATTCGAGATTTTATTATAGGTGAGCCATGAGTTGCTTTTTGTTCCCCCTTTTTAACAAATTAATGCTTCTGCCGTAGGTGCAGCTTGAAGGGAATAGTGGTTGAGTCATGGATATAGTAAATTTTTTTCCTAAACTGCAATTGCTTTTTTGTAATTATTCCAATGTAGCACCATTTTTATATGATACAATTAGTATATGTAAAATGCAAATTTTTAGCAATATTACAAAAGGCCCTTTAGTTAGTTACCAAAGATGTCATCTAATTTCTGTTTGTTAACCGAACCTTTATATTTAGGGCTCGTTTTTTGGGGGGCTAAGAAACTTGCTTGGAAATCTGTATTTTTCTGGAAAAGTGTCTCTTAAGCAATATTTAGGTAAAAAATAATTTATCCATGTTCTTTTATGCATTGGAAAGTGGCTTCGGAATTTGTTATTCATATTCTTTTGCATTACTACTTTTCCGGCTGAGATCTATCCATATTTTCCATAATACCCTTTCTCTATATATAATATACATTTATAATAATAAATATATAATAATATATAATATATAATATATATATGATATATAATATATATTATTATGTAATAATAATATAATATAATATTAATGTTAGGGGTATTTTGAGAACAAAATAGAAAGGTTATTTTACCACCTGATGGAAAAATGACTTATTCACCTCCCAGGTGGGTAAGACTTTCCCCCCATGGGTAAATGCTACCTATGGAAAAATAGCTTACCCACCTAGAGAAGTATGAGAACAAGGATAAGTTAGTCAATGGAAAAGTTGACCAACTTTTCCATGATATTTACCTACCAAAGAATGGGCCCTTAAGGTTTTATATATTCTCTCATTCGTATTTATGTAAGCTGCATGGTTGCATCGTTCCATGGTTCCGCTAGGACTGTAAAAGAGTCTAAGCAAGGTTCAACAAACCGGTACTGCAGGGGGTACTAGTCGGCAATCAATTTGGCATGATACGGAACCATATCTAGGGCATACCAATGCAGGGAGAGCCAGAGAAGAAGAGAGAGAGAGAAAAGGAGAGAGAGGAAGAGAGGGAGGGAAAGGGGGAGGGGAGGGACGGAGGAAGGGATAGGAGGGGGACAGAGAGGCCGAGAGAGAGAAGGGGGGGCTCGAAAGCTCATCGAAACAACGATCCCCTAGTTCATTTCAAAACAGGGGATCCCCTCTTACCCAATCGCAACCGCAAAACCCAGCGCATAATTTTTTTCACTGATTTCAATTCAAAATCGCCAAAAAAATTAGGATTACGTTTTGAACTGATGGAATGAACTGTGCTGGTAATTGGCCAGTTCGGCACAGTTCAACAGACCTTGAGTCTAAACAAGAGGGAAGAATCTGAAATTTGACATATAGATTTGTGCTAGTCTTTAGGGAACAGAGACATGATTTTATTTTCTAATTACCATATGATGTTCTGGTCTATATAACAATATTGGTCTTATGATAATCCTTTTTGCTAATTTTAACAAGTGATTATGTTATTATATGTACCAATATGTTGAATAGCCTTGTATTTTTCATGTTCAGATGAAACCTGCATTTATGGTAAAGTAAAATAGACACCAAAAGATCTGCTTGAAGTTGAATGACTAACTGTTCATTTTAGAATTGATAATTCATTCTTGTGACTTCTGGCTCCTGTCTATGGTGGCTCAGCCCAAAAGTTAATATTGCGTTGGGATTTCAATCATGTAAGTCCAATCAATAGTGGAGGATTTTGCGTTCCAGTTCACAATAAATGTGCTACCTGGACTCCATAGATGTTTTCTAGGTGGAATCGAGGGTAATGATAGTGCTAGTTGCTTCATTGAAACCAGGCACCTGTATCATATTTCAATGTTGACCAGCTTGCCATCTGTATATGAATCAAGTTTTTAAGTTTTGTTGCTGAATTTCTATTTTGTGATCATACCTGTTACTCTTAGTAATAAGAAATTGTTCATTGTTATCTGCAGCCTTCCCAATCTAGAGCATTGTCAATAGCTGAGTTCAACTTTTATGAAAAATACCAGCAGAGTTCATCTGTAACTAATAAATTGATGTTGTAATTTTATTTATTACTATGGGTAGTCCTACAATGAAGATTTTTCTAGTATCATGTTTTTCTTTTTTCAAAATATTAGGAGTTTCTGCTGTATTAAGTATCATACAATCTGATCAAGGGAGTAATGAAAGGTATCTATGTCATTGTTAATTTTAATGTCGGGGATAACCTTTGTGAGACAGCATTTGTTAAATTAGCTATCTGTATTTTGCTAAAATTGTTTGCAACTGATATGGAGGTTGTGGCAAGGAGGCCCGTATTGAACTTCAGAACATATTAAACCATAACCATTCAACCTTCCCAAATTTCAGTACCTATTCAACCAAGCCAAAGTACAATAAATTCAATAGTAGCACAAGTATTTATGCTGATAAAGTTATACTGGTGACTATGCCTACCACATCTTCATGCTACGAGAGTATGGGAAAATATGTAGAGATCTTTCCATGGAATTATTTGGTGATTGCCAAATATTAATGAGACTAAATATTGCTGGTTTGGTAGTAAAAGTGGTTCCAGTGTTTTAGGCAAAAGAGGTAATATGTGTACGTGCAAATGAAATTGATGAACTAACCTGTATATGCACAAGAACTGCTTATTCTTGTTATTGTTAAAATTTTTTGATTTATTTCTGGTACTTTGCCCATCAAAATCCTTTTTTAGTTATGCAAGGGTCAGAGCTGAGCTTGGTTGGCCTTGGAATCCTATTTCTGCTTAATTAATGATTTCCCCACTATTATGCACTTGTTAACTTATTGTAGAAATTAAATTATGTTAAGCTGGTAAAAGTCGTAAAGCTGATGATTAATTTCCGTTGTTTCTAGTTTCCCCAGTAGTCGTTGAGGCACCAAGACACGAGAATAAAATTTCTGAAGCAGTCCTAAGGGATGACCAACTCTGTGCAATGTGTGAAAATTTTACTGCTCAGGCTGCCTATTTTCTTGGTGAAAACAAGACTCAAACTGAGATAATCGAGACCCTTCATCAAGCATGTTCCCAGCTGCAGCCTTTTGAACAGCAGGCAATCTTTACTTATATATTAGACAATTAGCTGGTTGATGCTTAATAAGGCTCCTAGGCCAGGTAAAAGTCATTCAACGCATGATCATGATGAATAACTCCTTTGTAGCTTCTGTTTTTTTCTGGCAGTGTATTTTGCTGGTGGACTATTATGCATCTCTTTTCTTCGGTGAAATTACTAACATACGTCCAGAGGAGTTCTGCACAAAGGTAAATCTCTGTGAGAAAATGGTTGCTGTCAATCTACAAAAGAGTGAGGAGACGTGCACACTCTGCCATCGTGTTGTTGCTGAGATAACCACCAAGTTGAAAGATCCTGATGCGGAGGTAATAACCACCTTGTGTGGCTAACTTTGTAGCTCCATAATCAATTTCTCAGAAGCCTTTCAAAACCTACCTATTGAGTAGAGTGCGCGTGCTAAAAGGAAAGATGGGAAACCCATTAGAAAATTTTATTGTGCAGTTGCTCTTAACGTTTAGAATTAGAAAATGTCAAGAATGATAGAAGCCATATCAAAGGCAAACTCTCACTCTTTCTTTCTGTTTCTAATATATTGTCCAGCTCCTTTGTGTCGTGATATTGTGCATATTGCTTTTTTATTTGTTTAATTGGCAGATGGCTGGCATTATCTTAAGCAGAGCTTCTAAGTTTTATCTTGTTTCTTTAGGCTGCTTTAGTTCTAATATTTTTCAACAGTTCTTTTGTCTTCTCCTACGTTCTCCTAATTCACTTCCTTTTCTTTCTCACCCTATATATCTTTTAGATTGAAGATTTGTATGCAAATTTTACGAAGCTTTAGCAGTAGTATGTGTTTGTTTGATGTATACCATTTTTTCCCTGTCATACGAGATAATTTGGAAATTAGTCTTGAATTTTCACTTGCTATAAACATATATGGTGCTTTATAATATGTGTAATTCTGACCATTTCTTCATGCACACTGACAGTTTGAGATAGTTAAAATGCTTATGAAGGAATGCAACAAGATGGACCATTATGGTCAAGAGGTTAGCTTTTCAGCTCCTTTTTGATACTCCATAACTTTATTTTTCAAAAAAAAAGAAAGCAGAAAGAATGCATGAGTTTTGGTATCTGAATAAATTGAACATCAGCAGAAGTTAGTTGGAGGTTGTTAGAAAAGTGGATGGAAGTGCTGTAAACAATGGGGTGTCCATGTTTGGTAGTAGCCCTGGTAGTCACCATCTTCACATTAGGTCATCTTTGTTTCTATGCAGGTGTTAGAAGTGTTTGAACTTGAGTTCATGTTGTTTGTTTTGGAGGACAACAGATGGAAGAAAAGAAAGTTTTAGGCATTGAAGTAGTCCATAAATTATTTGAGGACAATTATCATTCAGGTGGTGCTTAGAGAGCCCGTTGTAAGAAGGGAATGAGTGGAAGGTCATTAAAGCAGCCTACATGCCTTGCTCACCCACATAGAACTTGATTCTGGAGTCCCTAGGTCAAAGTCTAGTTCAGTTATTTGCTGAAAAGAGCTTGTTTGGCTGGGAGGACGTGACAAGCCTAAAGTGGATTTTCAGTGGAAAATGCTTGTTTCATATGTTTCCTATGGTTCAAATCACTTGGGGGGATGCCTGCTACGCTTCCAAGTACTTGCATACAACCAAACATGCCTGAATTGAGAACCCAAGTTCCTCACTTTGGGCTGAGTAATGATTTCTGACCAGTAGGGAGTTTAGGCTGTTCGCATAAATGGGAACAAAGACACCCATGGTCTAACGCATTGATACATAGCCCTGTCTTTTGATTGCAAATGCAATTCTAGGCTCCTATGCTTTCTTTTTTTTTTTTGTTAAAAGCATAGTGGTGGGGCAGAGCCATTTATTTTGAAGACGTTATGAGAATTTCCCAGGTTAGGACACCTTCAGAAGTTTGTAACTGGGAACATTCTGCAAGTGGAAAAAGGGTGCAATATCGGGGCTCTAGCCCAGTTTGTAGGCATCTTTACATTTCACCCAGATATTGTGGATCAGTCCTAAAGTTTGATATTGCATAGTAACTTGCTGGAGTTTGATATCAAGGTTTGACTCTTTTCAGTTGGATTTTGCAATCAACTAATTAGAGAAGTTTTATTTATTTCTTCCTCTCTTTAAACAGTGCAAGAAGCTGGTCTTCCGCTATGTTCCACTGATCCTGGTCAATGGTGAGAAGTTTCTTGAGACTACTGATGTCTGTGCTTCCATCCATGCTTGTGAGGCCAGCCAAGAAAATGTCGTTGGAACTGGATTACTGGTGGAGACATCCTTTGAATGAAGTATGAATTTATAGACATCCTTGATGCAAGAAGGTATGTAACATTAACAGAATGAGAGAGGGGATGCAAGAAAAATCATATGAAAGGGGTTCTGGAAGCGGGGAAGGAGTGAATTTCAAATGACATCTTATTGTTGTATTCATAGTATCCGTTGCTGTGTTCATATTCCATAGCTATAATTTGCGTGATCTGTCACTGGTTGGAACAAGCCTGGTTGTTTCTTGTACTCTATTCAGGTTGTGAAATATGTTATGGCACTTACCAGCTTCCTCAGTAGTTCGCTTTGTTATTTGTGGGATGTGAATATCTGAGCCCGCCAGTTCATCAAAGCAGCTTGCTCTTGCATTGGATGAAGTTATTTATTTATTTATTTTCAAATCTAATATCCAGTGACTTTACCAACTCCTTGCCCCCCCATCCTACTAGATGTGTTAAAATTTAATTTGGTGGTAATAATTATTTTTTTTTTCTTGAGACTGATACTGATCTCTGAGTAGTAATATGTGAGTGATGGGACTTTTTGGTAATCCCATGCACTTGTGCAGGGGAAGACAAGTTACTGGCTAGTTAGCGATCCCTGGCAAGCCAATGGATGGTAGTTCCTCCTGTGGGCAAGATATTTAACAGGATATGCAATGAGCAAAGCTGTACTGACTTGAGAAGCCAGAGGTCGATTAGGTGTATTGGTAGAAGGCAGTGAAATACCAAGGCAGTGAAAGATATGGAGAGACAGAAAATGCAACATGAAGAAAAGCAGCAGATACGGAAGACAGAAAACTAAGAAATGGCGAGACACAGAAAACCAGATGAAATGGACTAAAGCGGAAAAAAATGATGCAACCTAAGTCTTCCATTTC
This sequence comes from Phoenix dactylifera, assembly GCF_009389715.1. NCBI lineage: Eukaryota > Viridiplantae > Streptophyta > Magnoliopsida > Arecales > Arecaceae > Phoenix > Phoenix dactylifera. Next base: position 19,834,943 of record NC_052394.1, on the reverse strand, counting down.
TCTCAAAAAAGCAAATTCAATGCAAGGGTAACTTTGCTCTGTGTGAAGTTAATTAATTACTATAGGGCTCGTTTAGTTCGCGAGAAAAGAAGGGAGGAAAGTGTGGTCAATGGCAAAGTAATGAGATGCCTCTTGTTTGGTTGGAGTTTTCAAAGGAGAGAGATGGGAAAGTTGTATTCCCATGGGAATATGATTCCCACATTTAATAGGAAAATCTTTTCTATGAGAAATGGAAAAGGCGGGAATCACTCTATTTTTATATTTTTTTCCAAAAAGACCCTTCAGCATTAAAGAGGCATTAAAGACCTAATTTTTATTAAGGGTATAATAGGAATTATACATAACTTTCTTAAGAAAGTGGATGGTCAACCAAACATAAACATTTTGGAAATATGTTACTTTCCGATGATCAACCAAACATGCCAAAAGTATTTTCCTAAGCATCCTCTTTCTAGGAATATGATTCTCAGGGAGAGAAAATGCTTCCCGCGAACCAAACGAGCCTATAGTGTAATGCTGGGGATTAATTGAAATTAACATTGAATTCCTACTCGAAGTCAGCATCCTGCCTCGTCTTTAAAGAGAAGGAAAGAAGGTTGAAGACAGCATCTTCTGACAGCAGAGAGAGAGAGAGAGAGAGAGAGAGAGAGAGAGAGAGAGAGAGAGAGGGAGCAGGGACTTCTTTCCCTCGGACAAAATACCCCTTTTAGTTTTTTTAAAAAAAAATATTGAGAAAGAAGCTTGTTCACTGTGAATCGAATGCAATCGAGTGCAAGATGATAGCATCCATGATAGAGGTCTCTTGAAGCTTGCTGCAGGAAAGGTCGTCCAAGATTGTCTAAAGCCACTCAATGTCTTTTGAGCCAGGGGAGGAAGAGATGGACAAATCTGTTCTCTCTTCTGTGATCTTTCAACTGGGTAACCTCATCAACCAAGAAGCTGTTTTCTTGGATGGAATCCATAATCGGATTGAATGGGTGAAAACAGAATTGCAGCGGATTCATTGCTTTCTAAAAGATGCCGAGTCCAAATGGAGAAAGGAAGATGACAGTGTGGCGAGCTGGGTGAGGGACTTCGGAGATGTGGCTAAGAGCAGAGGACGCCATTGATATGGTCAAATTCGAAGCCGGGAAGCGACGCCAACGTAGGGGCTTCATGGGCTCATTCAAAGGCATGCTCGTATCCTACGTGATCACCATAAAACTGGTGCGGAGATAAAGCGGATAAAGATCAAGGCTAGCTAATTTTACATGGGTAATCTGGGTGAAAATTGTGAGGAACACGGTGTATTCTCTTAAATTTGATGAGGATACAGACGTCATTCATTTGGGCTGACCACCAGTTGATTATGGTATTTATGACTTTTATAAATTGATTTAAATTTTTAGCCTGATAAGGATGCTAAGACTTAAACAGAATAAATATGTGAGGATTCATACAGATGTATATTTAATTCCACATCGGCTATGAATTGAATAAATCATAGATATTTATAGGGGGCTAAAATATATATATAATACCTTCTGACTAATTTTTTTTAAGATTTCAGATTGTCACCGTCATCAGCATCAAGGATGATAAGAACCAATTGTTTAAACAAATTACTTGATCCAACACATCAAAGACGTACTGTATAATTTGGAAGGCGGCCATGGATGGTCTTGGCAAAACCACATTTGCCGGGAGTTTACTTCAAAAGTATTTTGACATTCTTAGCCAAAAAAATATTAAAATCAACGCCAAAAACAGGGATTTTTCTCGCGGCGGAAGGTCGCAAACAAAGTCGTCAACAAGAAGTCGGCAATTTCAATGCCGTCTTAAAATTAAAAACATAGTTATTACTTATTAGGAAGATTTCAGAGGTCGGAGCATCCGATCCCCGTCCCTCCTTCTCATCGACGCTGGAAAGAAGAAAAGATGGGGATGAGATCTCGCATGGAGACGATCATCTCTTCGATCGTTTTCGTCCATCCCCACGAGATCTCGGCTCTGATCCACTCCGCTTCCTGCTTCTTCTTCGTATTTCCTCTCCCCAAAATTCACCCCCAATTGAATGCTCCGTTCTTTTTTCCTCAACTAATCGAAGTTTTTTGCAATAATTTTGCAGATCTTGAGCGCCTACTTTGTGATTCTTCCGCTTCGGGACGAAGGGGCGATATCTTTGGGGCTGAACAATCTTCCCGGTCTTTTTGTGGGTTCTCTTCTCCTGACGCTGGTCGCTGCTCCGCTGTCAACCCTAATCTTTTCGCTTCCCAATCTCTCCAAATCTAGGGTACGACAAAAGACTCTTTTTCCCTTTCTATGCGTCCTTTTTTTTTTCTTTTAACCGTCTCTTGATGTAAAAGATTTTCCTTTTCCTTTTCATATGTGTGTTTTCTTTTGTTTCTTTGTTGATATTTGGTTTGTTATGATGAAAAACCTAGCGGGCTCTGGAAGAATGAACAACTAATGAGTGAAGGGTGTCAAAGTTTACTCATCTTTGTAATTCTGTGTACAAAAATTGGAGAGGGTTAAAAGAGGAATAAAGGGTAAAACTAAATCCCAGCACGTTTACTCTGACTATATGGAGACGGTTGGAAAGTATTCTTTCTGTGCTAGTCTTGGGTCTTTGTTTTTGGTATTGATTTATTATAAAATTGGGATCAAAGAAAGGCCGATCTGATAAAGTTGTAGGAAGTAAGGACGCCTAAGAAGTCTTTGGTGTATGCTCCACAAAATTATTGGTTTCAGGGGTATATATTTGGATAAGGGGCAATTGTCAAGTCGAATAGCATACAGATAGTTAACTATGAATCCGTTTGATGAAATTGCAGTGTGACAGTTAGTGATTTGGGCATTAGAAAGCCTGGAAGCATATAGAGTTGTATGTTAAATAGGGTTTCTGGAGTGGATGTGGCATGCAAAGTAGAAGACTATTTGAAAAGTGATGATGGAGTTTAACGTGAGTTCTGCAATCTTGATCAAAGATAATTTAGGCAATGTATCGGGCTTTCCTTTTTTTGTGTTTCTTTTGTCATCTCATTTATGTGTCTGGAGGTAAATCGCAGCTCAGTAATCCAAAGCATTAAAAGATTTGGTAATTTAAGAAATAATTGCTTACATCTGAACAGGCAACTTGAGAGAGTTTAGTTCTGCTCAAACTTAAAACTAGAATGTTGCAACTTCCATCAGCATTCTAAGTATTTTCTTTATGTTTTTTTAAGGATCAATTGTTAGATATCCATGCCATGAAAGTGATAAGGTAAAATTTGGTCTTTGTGCTGAGGTAAATAACTTTTGATTGCATTCTAGTTAAAAAGAAAAAACACGTATAATTTTCATATTGGTTTCGTGCATCACATAAGTTAAAGATGTCACAGTGTCCTTGTTGCTGCCAATTAAAATCGCTTACTCACCTCTGTGAGACCGATACCAGTTGTTTGTCTGCTAATAGACATCAATATATGGTTGCATTTGGTTGGCAGGTGTTTGGCTGAATTCAGTCAATAATTTTCCATGTTTGATAATGAACTCTCAAGTGTTCTGCTTGTACATTTTTGATTTAAAGTTTTATATCATTTGCTGAACTTGTGCCTTTATATAGTTAAAATAACAGAAATAAAAAAGAGCACTTGCTTTCATCGTAATTGTTTTTGACTGCCTTGGTGTTCCCAGCTGATACGTGTTCTTCAACTTTCAGGCTTTGGTTTTGATACACAGATTTTTTAGTGTATCCCTTCTTATATTCTTCATTCTTTGGCATGCCTCATCATCTGCACAACTTCATTCTGCCTCCAAGGTAAGAAGCGGCAACTGTATAATTAGGCATTCAAGTCATATTCTATTAAGGATCATATTTCTGTTGCTAATTCTGACTTGTGCCAGACAACATTTCCTTATTTAGGTCTCAGATCCTCATTCAGCCCCATCTGAAAATGGAAAAGAAAATGTCAGTTCAGATAGTCCTAGCAATTCTGCAGGATGGGGTAACCATGGTTGGTTTTATATTATGGTCAGAATAAGCTTGTTTCTATGGGTATGACTGTTACAATTGCTAATGTCAGTTCTTATCTTGTTAATAGCTAAAGACAATATTTTGAATGGAAGTTTCTTTAATTTCTGAAGGTTGCGTTGCTTAATCTTGTTACAATTTCATCAACTTGGGCACGAGTAATTGATGTCATGGACAGTGAGGTATTTATGTAAATAAAGTGCAATCAAGTATTTGCAATCACATTTATAATCTTTAATTTCAATTAGTGTTCAGTCAGGCTCAAGATTGTTTGGCTTCGTTGGTGCTGGCGCTACACTTGGTCAGCTCTTTGGCTCATTGTGTGCGGCAAGTATGGCTTGGCTAGGATCATGTATGTACACCTTTTAGAAGAAAGACAGGGTTCATGATACCATTATACTACCTCCTGACTTTGCTATTCCACATATGACTTTTTATCAACATCTGATGTCCTCTTAGTTCTGCTCCTGTTTTCTGCTCTCTTGATGGAGCTTGCTGCACAGTCGTCTAAAGGAATCAGCCATGATGCACACCATGATTCTGTGGAATTATCTACCACCAGGTATTAAATAACTTTTTTTTTGCTTTTCTGCGTTGAATGAACTTGCAAATTATAGTGCAGTATGATTCCTTATTAGGGGAAGCAATTGGAACAGTTTTTTCCCTTTCTAAGTTCACGTCGCATGCTGGACACTGCAGACTCTAAAATTCTTGTGTATTTAAGCATGTGAATCAGAAGTCAGTGATGCATTTGCTTCAAATCTTTTTGAGCATGTGAATTCCTTTTCTAGCTCTTTTTTTTTTAAAAAAAAAGAGAACTTTTTTATGCATGTAAATAAGAAAAGAATCAGGGACTATTCATAAAGCATTAATTTGCAAGAGTAAATGATATGGTCAAGGAGTACATATAAAGTCTTAATTAGAATTGCCCATAAGTTGGGTTTAGTATGATTTAATGGGAACTTAGAAAAGTTTTAGTTGCACCAAGTAAATCACACATATTTCATCTCATATGACTCCATCAAGCTACATGCACGTATTTAATGCTTCCTGCAATAGGACATACCTTCAAAGAAACACAAAATAGAGTAAGGCATGAAAAGAAAGTTAACACAAAAGGAGGAAAATATAGGCGATGCAAGAAATGGCCTGAGTTAGAATTTGAAGATCCTTAGGGTGAGGAGAGTCAGGTGGAAGGTCTGGGGATTCAAACAGAGTAGCCTAATTTATATGCTACGCAATTCCATGTCACTTTGGCTCCCGTTCCGTATGCAACGAACTTTTTTCGGATAAGATTATGCAAGCCTAATTGCTCTCACCATGTAATATACTCGTCATAATCGAAATCTATAAAAGATACAACTTCAAGAAATTATGGTTTTCTTTGTATTCTTTAATCTTATGGAAGCACTTTGTGCAAAGTGGTTGACATGGATATAAACACAAGAAGGCAACTAAGGAGAGAATATTAAAAAGTGCAGAATAGCTTGCAAAAAAGTTTACTTGTATATACTAATTAATTCTGTTTACTAGAGCCACCATACTAATAATGTTCAATTCTTTGCTTGCCAAGGAAACTATGGCTAATATAGGAGATTCCAAAATGGAATCGTTTCAACTTACAAAGCAACCATTACAGAGTTTAGTTAGTTTAGATACCATGGAGTACCACATATGAAGCTTTGTTGTAAAGATCCAAGTAATCTACTCTAGAGATCCAAACTAGTAAACTTCCATCGAGATACCCCTTCTGGTTTAACTTATATGTGTTGCATTTTATAAACTTGTGAATCGACATGTTAAAATAAACTTGTGCAGTCATATTGACTCTGATTTCTAGGTAACATGGCCATGGTATGGATTGACATGTTAATATAAACCTGTGCAGTCATATTGACTCTGATTTCTAGGTAACATGACCATGGTATTTTTGATTTGTTTCTTCATATTCATTACTTAACTCTAGATTTTTTATCTTTATTTATGCATCTACAGTCGTACTTTCATTAATGCCTTCACCTATTTTTAAGTAGAGAAGATATTCAAGATCAACATACTGATGCTGAAGAAGAGACATCTGTCCTTGTAGAGTCTTCTCCAAAATCACTTGCTCATACGGTGAAACCTCACCTTTTTGTCATGTTGGAAGGGCTTTGGCTGATAATGTCATCAACGTATCTCCTTTATGTGTCCTTATTTCTGTGGCTGAGTGCGGTTGTGTCTTCCTTCTTCTATTTTCAGGTTTGCTATTATATGATTTTAAGATATAAGGTTAAATATTTTCATATGTTGTTAATTTATAATCTCATAATATTTGTCTAGTACATGCTTTACTTGTTCTAGAAGGTTAAATTATGAGGCCACTAAGATTCTTTGTCTTTCTTTCTTCACTTTTATTTGTCTAGTTTGTTTAATTTGAGTCAGGTTTCATAAATTAAATGAAAAATTTTGCTTTTCTTCATCATTTCTGGTTCTTGATTAAGAGAATGGGTTAAGGCTGAAGAATAACACGATTTATACAATAATAAGCTTTTAAGCATGGTCCATATTGATGCATACCGATACTAATATTGAGCTAGTACGCGGTATAAGGGGTATACTGAGTATCGGTACACTGAGCTGACCTTGTACTGGGCAATACCGACATTGTACCAAAATGGTACGGGTTTGTGTATGGTATCAAGATTGCAAATCTTGCTTTTAAGATCTGGATGGTGTAACTAGGATGTACAATGATATATTCTTTCTTCCCTATCTCTTACTTTTTAATTTCTATTTGAAGGTGTGAATTGCATAATCTATATCAATCTAGTGTAGATCAAGCTGCGATTGTTATAGTAAGGGTTGACATTCCTTAATAGAATAATTGTTTGGGCTCTAAGTGCATTGGAAAATCAAAGCTCTCATAGTTCGAGGATGAGTTTTCTGTCACAATGAATTGATTCAAACTAAAAAGAGTGTTATGTATATTTTGAATTTTTATATTATTTTATTATCCATATCTCATTCAAAGTTAGTAAATGAACAAAATTAGGATGGTCCATGGAGGATTGCTGTTGGGAATTCCTTTAGTAATTGTCTTAAGCTTTTGAATTGTTGGGAATTCATTTTCAAATAGGAAAGGTGACTTTTGGTTTCCTTGAGCTTCCGAGTGTAAGGTATGGTCTGTTAGAAGGTGAGGAAATGCTGAAAGTTATTAAGATTGCAGTGTGTTTGCATCTGTACCTATAGGGCTCTATGGAGCCCCTACTGAGAATTGCTTCTTGAATGAAAGAGCAATTAAAGTCCCTCTCTCTCTCTCTCTCTCTCTCTCTCTGTGTGTGTGCGTGTGTGTGTGTGTGTGTGTGTGTGTGAGTCCTTAATGTCCTTTTCTCCACTTTTATTGAGCAAGTTTCTTATTTCTTGCCTTTACTGTATTGACAAATTATTCACCTATAATTAACATCACAACTAACGTATATGATATATCATCACATTCCTCTATTTGTTTTTTTTTTTTGTTAAATGGCTGGAAACAAGCCAAGCTGAGCCAAGTAGTAGTCTTCTCAGGCTCAGCTAGCTATATGAAAGGGTTAATCTATCTCAGATCAAGCTTGAGCCAAGTTTAACAGAAGATGTTCAAGGTCGACTTGTATGAGGCCTGAGCCGAGCTCAAATGAGCTTCTTACAAGCCAGGCCAAGCTCCTATGTGTTTTTGCAAACCTTTAACATTCAGGCTCAGCTTATTTATGAGCTGAGCTTTAGAATCTATTTGAGCGGCTTATTTCCTAGCTGAATAGAACCTAAACAAGCTTCCGCCAATGCTGATCTCAAGCTTTCACGAACAGATCAGACTACCTTTTCCCTCTCCACCATAGATCATGGAGAACCATTCTGCAATAATTAGTTTTATCAACCTCTTAGTCCCTGGACACCTGTTAATCATAAAGAAGATGGTAGAAAAAAGTCTTTGTAAGTGTCTGTGAATGAGTGGACGGAAGCAATAATTTGAAGCAGATCTCAGGAAAATGTGAACCAATATAACTACCTGTGTGTGACATGTTTCTGCAGTCATGTTATACAGGAAATTATGAACACCAGTTGCATGTAAGCAACTATGTCTGATCAAAACACAGATATCAACGAAGGAAAAATTGGATCGCTTGTGTGATGTCTTGTGGCATAATACTGGCAAAAAATATTTGGGCTTCCTGTCTTCATGTTATTAACAGATTGAGTACTACTTATTTCTCGATCTCTTCTTAAATATCCAAAGAATTGCTTAACCCGAAAGTCATTTGGAAACATTAAGAATTATTGATAGTATTCCCTGTCTTGTTATGTATTTGGTTACTTTATACTAAAATATTTGGTCGTAAGTTATCTAATTCTTTTTTCTTGTTGTCAATGGCAGAAGGTAACAATAATTGCCATGACTGTCACGAGCCCTCTTGCTAGAAGAAGATCGTTTGCACTGATAAACAGCTTCATTGCTGTTTTTATTCTTGCTGGACAACTTACTTTAACGGTATGCTATTTATGGCGAGGGCATTTCCAAGATTCAGTTTCTTTTTCTTGTTGGATGTGTTTAAACTAAATATGACCTAGCTCTTGGAACTGGCTTAGTGCAGGATCTTTGCATTTCTAGGACTTGAGAATTCATAAATCTATATATTTAGCTTTTACAGGGGTTTTAAGCTTTCAAAACTTGGCTCTGTTTATTGTTTAAGAGAATGTTCTGGCATAATTTCAGAGATGTTTGATGTTTACATTTTTTTCTTAAAATACTAGTTCTATTAATAAAAAGGCCAAAGGTTAGGTCTAGTCTTAGTCCACCCCTCCTAGGACCCCAGATTGCCGGGACCATAACTTAATGGCTGAAAAAAATAGCTATACTAACAGAAAAGCTTTGCTGACATTTTTTTCATCCATAATGCTATAACAGATAGTAAATGAAGTGGAACTTTAGAAATTTAGATCAAACAACTTGTCAAATTAAATTTATAAAATTTTGATCCATGTTGTCTTGGTGGGTGGAAAAGAAAACTAGGTCACTTATTTGAGGCAATCAATAAAAGCAAGTCGCAACATTTGCAACTTGTTCACTGGTTATGAATGTATCAGTGCTCAACATAGGGCTGAATTGTGTGGATATTGTTGATTTTGAGAAAGCATGTGACATGAAATGGGAGGATTTTGTCTTGTTCTCGAAAGAATGAGTTTCGAAGGAATTAATTCGTTGGATGACAACTTGCATCAGTAAGTGCAAACATGGAGGATTTTGTTTTGTGCTCAAAAGAAAGGAATAAATTGGTTGGATGAGGAATTGCATGAATGAATTCGAATATGTAAATTCCTGATGAAGATTCACATGTGTCATGTGTACAGAATGAAATCTGTCTGTAGGATTTTTTTACTATGGTAGTTATCTATCAGCCTTGCAAAAAGTTAATCCCCAAAATGATGAATTATGTATTCATTGTCTATGCTCAAAAAGTGCAACTTATTGATTAGTGAGAGCTGGTAGTTACATTAGATGACACACACTAAGACCCTGTTTTGATTCTGGTGGTCCAGATGATACTGTGGATGTCTCATAAGCAGAAGCAAAGTCAGCAGGAAAAAAAAGCCTGGTCAAGGAGAACAATGAAATTTGATATCCCTGAATTTTAGGGATACCATAACTTGCCTTTTTTGTATGAATTTACGTTCCTAAAAATTCTGGGTTGTGGGATGGCTGGCTTCTCCTAATTCCATGTACTCCAAACCTCGAGTTGTATCCGATGGATCCTGGAAACATGCATCCAAACAGGGCCCATGTGTGTAGACAATGAAAATCCAAAGATAACCTGACATTCTTTTCTGGTGTACCGTGTACCCCTTGAACTATTGGAAGATGAAGGCTTGCTCTGTCATTTTCTGATTGATCTGTTTACAATACTGTATAATTTTTTTAAAATGTTTTTGTCTTTTAAGCACTTTATAGATGCACATTAATTGAACAGCTTATGGAGAGCTCAAGGTTTGCATGGTTTGCAGTGCAGAATCTTGATGAACTTGGATAATTTAGCCTATTGTGGTCACTACTTTGTGACAGGGGAGTGATATTTTATTTTCTTAACATCTTCTGAAATATTTTTCTAACAAAACAGGGTCGCATTCTTACTGTTGCTGGTGTTACTGTTGCTATTTGCTCAGCACCATTCGTTGCAATTTTAAATATGGTTGCTCTGGCTGTATGGCCAACTTGGATTGCAGTCGCTGCCTCTGAGACTATTAGAAAGGTATGGATTGTAAATAATCATTTGGTTGGACCTACACAAATTGACAATCCTTTGCTTTCTAAAACATTTTCCTAGCAATTCTTTGTTGGCATATTAACCAAAATTGTCGTTTCATCAGACCAATCGCCTTTACTTGATAGGGGCTTCTGTTCAAGGTTCCGAGTATGGACCCATACTGGCCAGTGCATGATGCCATACTATGCCGACCCGTTACAGTATGATGACCCATTACACCCTTCTGTCAACACATGGTACAGGTGCTAAGCTATGTCAACATTATACCATGTGTCAGTTGAGGGGTGTAGTGACCTATACTGGTAACCTACAGGTACAAGGTCCCATATTGAGACAAAATGTGATTCTGTATGCCAATAGACCATTTCAACTACCTACTTTCTATAGCATTACTCTGTTTTATCTTGATGAATAAAATACCTGTTTCATTTATAAATTCACATTCCTTATGGCAAGTTTTTTTTGCTCCCAAATCTGCCAAGTAGATGCTGGTCTTGATTACCTTGGTAGTTACTAAATGAATAATCTAATCAATAATCTGATGTCAGCCAGCAATACTTTCTACTTGCAAGGATTTACAGATATACCAGAGATTTTTTTCTGACAGTTATAGTTAGTAATTTCAGAGAGAACTTCATGTTGTTAACTATAACCATAAGGCCAAGTCCCATCTATCTAAGAACTTTGTATACATGCACGAACCAGAATAGGTTAAATCATCACACTTAGAATTACCTTCTTCCAAAAGTAACCAGTACTTCAATCAGGGTTATATGTACCCGTTTGTACTGGTCTGTACCAAGTGTATCGTACCGTCCATACCAAGTGAATTGCTTTAAAATGCAGTTTAGCACCTTTGTACATATATACAATGCTGAGTCAAATCAGCGAGATGAACCAAAATTCTATCCTGTTGTTTCTCCTATATTATCATATTGAGTTCATTATTTAAGCAAAAAGAGGTTTAATGTAAATTGTAGTTCAGGTTTCATATGTAGTACTTTCCAATAGCTAACAACTTTTTCCAGGAAAAATTGATATATAAATTTGAAGACTTGATAAGTGACTTATATGGGATTATTTGCTTATATGTTTTTTGATGCCCTGCAGGTAACTACATATGTTGTAACAAGACCAGGAAGGGAACTGTTATTCACTGTTGTCTCACGGGATGAAAAGTACAAAGCCAAGGTAATAGTTGTGTCTTTCAGCTAAAGGTCTTTGTTTTAGAAAATAAGATAAATGGTGGTATGGAATAAACTAACCTAAAGTACATGCAGTGCATGATTCCCTATTAGGATACCCTTCCGTGGTTGAATCTAGATGTTTGAAGGTAGTGGAGGGAACATGGGAATGAAAGCATGGGAGCACTTCAAAGTGAAAGGGGAAGTAGGGGCATGGTTTGGAAACAGGTTTGACACCAGAAATTAGCAATCTGTTATTGTAAAACATGAATGACATACATAAAACATAAATTTGTGAAAATCAAGAACTCGTTCTCTGCAGCTGGTCATATCTCTAGAAAAGCAAAGTGATTTCTACACAATTTACTAAGGATGGCATGGAAGATTCTCAACTTTAGGGTCATATGTGTTTTAGTGCCATGTAGAATTTAAACAGAAGGCAAATGAATGAAGAAGAGGCAAGAGAGGGAGGAAATAGAGAATTTATCAGGCTGGGACATATGGTTGTATCTGATCCATGGAGCTCCCACTATTTTAGTAGGATCGTTCTAGATGGGTAAGTTGCTGAGGCAGTTCTATTGTCATGGTTTGAGATGCACCGAGATAGGTGCACCGTCTGGATTAAATAGCAGTAAAATAATAAGGAATCTAGTCTGCTTTTCTGCAGTTATATTCTTTCCGAAGTTGTACAATTGTATTTGTATCTCAGTGAGCTTTTGTTATTATTACATTATAACTGTACAATTGTATTTGTATCTCAGTGAGCTTTTATTGTTATTATCGCATTATAACTATGTTGTTGCAGGTATGCATAGATGTTATAGTTCAAAGACTCGGTGATGCAACTGCAGCTGGAATATACAAGTTGCTCTTTGGCAACCTTAACAACCATACATCTGCAGTATCTCTCTATGCACTGCCAGTACGTTTTTTTCTACATTCTCAGACATAGATTATAGCTATAGTGTGCAGTGATGAATGCATGATATCTTGAGGGTTGTATAAACCTTCTTCTCTGTCCGGGTTAGCCCACAAACATAGTTACCTTACCAACATTACTGTTTTATTGGTGATTTTGGTTTAAAGTGGGCCATAATGAGATTTTTGCATTTCTTAGGAGTTCATTAAAAAATCAAAATGTTGCTTCTAGCGTATTTTGGTTTGCTATGATGTGCCATTGCACCAATTGGTTGTTGGAGCCATTGATGTACCATCCTAGGCGGCTTCTTCCGATAATGATGGTAAATGGAATTCTTCATAGAATGAAACAATGCACCTTTCCAAGTTGTAAATATCTCGTCTTGGAGCTTGACTTGGAACCCTTACCTACAATTGATACATTAATTCGAACTGTTCTTTGAAAGTAGTTTTAAGAACTTACTATTTAACGACTTTAGCCATCTGAACTGGATTAGGTCTTCAGCCAATATCTGATCAGAAGGTTGTCATCCAATCTGCACGAAATTATAGCTATAGAGGATGCAAGCAGTGATATATTAACTGAATGGTCCGTTCATTGATATGCTAGCAATCACCAATGAGATTTGGTCCACAGGTTTACCCCTCTCCTCAGCTCAGTTGTTGGTGAGGGGTTCTGGGTTTGAAATTGGAAGGTTATTTTCTCAACTGGGAGAATTTTTTTTTTTTAAAAAAAAAGGGTTACCTTGTCTATTGGGGTTGTGATATAATTTAGGGGGACAAGAAAATTAACATTGTAAAGAATACTCTAAGGAAAATAATGAGGAAAGACTTGCATATACATATCATATTTATGAAATCAGATGGTATGGTTTCAGCTAGACTGAGTCATTTTCTTTTGATTTCAGCTATGTATCTTGTGGTTAGCCACAGCATTTCATTTGGGACAGCGCCAAACAAAACTTGCAAAGCTACAGGCGATTTCTACACCTTAAGTTTCTTTAGAAGGACCAAACAGGTACGTTCAGCATTCTTTTTTATTTCATCTTTGTCCATCCATTGATGAATCAATGAATAATGTCCCTGAAATTTTTTGGTAGACTACGTGGCAGAGAGAAAAATGACATACACTTCTTAGATGAAGACAAACAGCAAGGAGCAGGAATACCAGAAAATTGTAGTTGATTTGTGCTACAGCAGGTGACTTGTTATATATTATTGAAGTTTCTTCTGCTATTGTATATTCACACATGATCAAAGCGTGCTCCTTCCACAATTCATCAACTAGGTCCGCCTTTGTCAGGCAATTGTCTTGATTGGCATCAATTGAGCTTTACTTGTAAGTACCTCTCATTTGCTTGCATGTGCGGATATCCAGAGGGTTAATGATCTTGACCCCTCCGTAAATGAAATCTTTGTGATGTGACCATCAGGTATATCTTTTGCCTATGTCAGAATTAAAATATTAGGTCTGGCTTGGAGGTATTGTACCAGGTAGTGGAACTGGATTCTCAATGGCTTAGTTTGTATTGTCAAATGTCATATTTTATTATGCTCACAGCCCGCGATAATTAAGTGGGCATTTAAATTTGAGCAGCAAGATGTATGCTTATGTATCTGATCATGGCTTATGTATCTAACCATCATGTTTTAGGGTAACATGATGTTGATATTCTAAATTTTCTTCAAAGGATTCAAATTTCTGTGAGGTTTCAAGGGAAAAGAACTTGCGGATGGAAATATGGTTAAACATCGATAGACGTGATGGTTTGGGTTCTGGACAAAACCCGTTGGACTCGAATAATGGGAGTTTGCATACTCATATGACAACCTCGTCTGGTTTTGTGCTTACCTATGTTTGGTTGTCTCTATTTTTCTCTCTTTATGAAAACAATCTCTTTTTGTTTGTTGGTCTGGGTAAAGCAGCACAAGAACAGTTTGAGCTTTACACTGCACTCAGGCAGCCTTTAATCTCAATTACAAGACGTGATATATGCCAGCTGACGTAACTGCATGTGCATGCTCTCGCCGGCAATTGTACTGCAAAGTTTCAATTGTCACAATTGTTTGTACGCTCACTTAATTCCTCTGTAATTCACTTTGGGTTCGGTGGATTCTAAGATGCACACCAGCACCCTATCAGCATGGGGAAGTGGGAAGGGATGTGAGTGGGACATGATAGCTTTATTGTTCTTTTCCCCTCTTATGAACGATGGAGTGATGTTAATGTTGATAAACAACAGGTTGATAATTGATTGTAGAACTTCGCTTAATTTTTGATAGTTACTTCAACGAGTTCTTTGTTCTGCCATCTGGTGGGATCTCATTTGATGGATGTTCTGTCATCAGGTGGGAAGATTCGCCGCAAAACTTTCTTTCTTCCCGGTGGTTCCTATTTGATTTATCATAATTTTGGATTTCAGGTTTATGGAAGAGCCTAGTTGGATTTTTCTATAAGATTCGGCTGAAAATTCTATATTATTTATGGATTGGACTAGCACAACCAACAAAATCACAGGATATATATGCCGAGCTCGGCTTGTATTCATGAATTATCCCGAAATAGTTTTGGAGGGGTCAGCCCGAATTCCATAAAGAGAAAACAAAATGTCGGCAGAATCGGCAGCTAAAAGGTGAGAGGGAAGTAGTAGGAGAAGGCATATCAGTCCCTCCCCCGTGAGAAGATAGATCGGTCCCAACCGACTTACCTACCAAATCACCGGAGGATATTGCCGTATAGGTGCCAAGGAGAGTAACTTGGTGAGTATCTAGAAGAAAACCTTGTTTAACTTAACTCTTAATTAAGTATGAAGACCGGTGGAAACAGGGTTCGCCAACAATTAATCATTTTAAGAGCGAAAAATTTAGGCATAATTTAAGAGCAAAAAATTTAGGCATAATTTAAGAGCAAAAAATTTAGAAGGGATTGCATCTGCATTAACCTCATATAAAAATGTAAGGTTATATGATAAAAGCAAGATGCTACTGAAGGGATGAGAAAGAGCTGGCCTGCAGATCCTTTAAAATCTGTTCATCTCTTTATTGGACTTACAGATAAATCCCCTAAGTTCAGTCTTGAGTCGACACCTTGTTAGTTATCAGCCAGGTGTCCTAACTTTTTTTTTAATGCCAAATTGACATCACATCTCCCTGTGAAACGTATGTTGTGTGCGATTGTAAGGACAAATTTTTCTTTCTTCAGTACTCATTTTATTGGACACTACCATTCACTTTTTCTAAGGCATAATTGAAGACTAGGAACTCTGGTCAGCACTTCGATCATTGTGTTGCTTCCAGCTTGGCTATCTTGATTGAGACAATCCTCTGAAAGGATGATATGATGGTGATAGAAATGGTCCCAAGCCCTATTAGAAGATCATTAAATTCATCTCATTCTCTGATAGAAACTAAGAATAATAGGTCCTTATAAGACATTAATATGGGAGATGACTTATTCTTAATTCATTGGACCGCCATAACCTCAATTCTAAATTGTGTTGCTCGGTTTAGCTCATGGGATCACCATAACCTCATCACAAATGATTCAAATACTCGGGCTGTTTGGCACCACTATTTTTTTGAGCAATAAAAAAAAATTATCACGAGGAGAATTAAGGTTTCTCTTCTTCTTTTTTTTTTTTTGTCCCTGAAAAAAGCATGAAGATGGTGACGTTGAAGATAGAATTTGAAAACAATGAATTTTGCCAACCAAAGTTCTTAAGATTTCTCTAGCAGTTTCGAAAAAATAAAACTGTTTCATCATATATGTTTTTCAGTTTTATTCATTATTTTTGTTCTTAGTATTTTGAAAACAGAAACGGAAAACAAAGGCAATGCAAACCGGCCCTTGGCTTTTGGTCGCTATGTATCGTGGCCTGCAAGCACTGGATGGGTGTGCCCCCATGTCTCTGTTGCTTGTTGAGTGGAGTTGCTGCTGTTAAAAAAAGGGACCCCAAGATGTGGACGGACAATGGCACCCTTCTGCATTAAAACACCACCACCAAACCCCTGTTCCAGATTCACTTACCAATCCTGATCTCAACTCCATTATTGTTCCTGTTGTTAAAAAAGTTTGGCACTTCCAGGCGTGTTAATGTGAAGGTAGAAACTTATTATCACCTAAAACCTTCCATATAGAAGAAACGAATTATAAGATAATTTTTCCATCAAAAAAAAACATAGCGAAAAAGATAGGATTTGCATCATCTTTATAGAACCAAATCCATCAAGGCGCAATGATCTTAGAAGAATCTTAGTCAAATACAAAACTGTTATTTGTGGTAGAAATGACCTCTTACTTGTAACCAGTAGCCGTACCTGTCATTTAGGTGTCAGCTATTCAAAACTCTCAAACAAGCGTACCATCAAAAAGGAAAATCAAAAAATCACATTCAATGTGCTAGTGTTGGCAATTATTGCACGGATGGTGATGACATTTTGCCTTATATGTGTTGGCAATTATTGGGCGACAAATCCTCACTAAAAAATTCTAAGTGATGACAAAGATTATGATTACAAATGAAAAAAAGAAAAATAGTACAAGTAGTCGGTGTACCAGTAACACCAAGACCAAGTTATAGCATTTTGCGGGTGTGAATGTTATCCAGTCTTAGATCTGCCTTCTTTAATCAATTTTGAGCTTATTTTGGTTTTTTTAATTGGATCATAGGATTATTCTCAACTCATAATTTTCTTTTCATTGTTCTCGAATTTCTGAAAGGATGTTTCTGATGACCATTCCATTTCTCCAATCATTTGTAATTTTTTAGCAAGTGGCAGTGTGTTAGCACTCTGTGGATTAGTTGGTTATTTATTCTGAGTCTCCGTCAAGGTATTTAAGAACATCTGATTTTTTAAAGAAATTCTGAGCTACAATATCTTAAAATGTCATTCGTTATGAAAATATCTAAAAACATGAATAAAATAAAAGAACAAAAGAAAAAAAAAAGATGTGGTTGATTGATCCATCTGGTGCTCTGTAAGTGTCTTTTGACGATGCATGGACAAGGGATGTAGTGGATCAACAATAAAACAAAATGGCAAGCACTGCTGCTTTCATGTGTCCCGACGTGTTCCAGAACAAGCCGTGCATAAATCTTTGGCCGCAGGGCCTGAAATCTAGCATTGGATTTTATTCTCCTCCTGCAAATCAGAGTATGCCTTGGTTGAATGCCATCAGCAAGTTTTGTTTGCTTTCCAACCCATTTGAATGATGATTAGCCAGGGTCTTCTCTTTGCGAGCCAGAAATAAGACTAATTTGTTCCTTTCTTACCCATGAATTGTTCTAATTTGATTTATAAGCACTTTTCAAATTTGTGAGGAACCGTGTGAACATGTGTTTAATCCTACATCAGCTATACATTTAGTAGATTTTGAATCTTTATATAGGACCAAAAAATTCAGATAATATCTTTCGATTGGTCTTTTTAAATGAGATCCTAAATTATTACAAATGGTAACAGAGTGAATCCGGCTCATAGTCTATATGAACTAGGAGATACTGCAGCACAAGTCCATTGAAGCTAACCATAGGCCAATCATGGTACTTGTGATTACATTTGAATAGATTTGAACTTTTAGCCTGACGAAGATGCGAAAACTTAAACGAAGGAAGTATGTGAAAATTTAACTTATTAGAATCATGAAAAATACATTGCTTTAGATGCTAGAGGACCTTGAGAAGAAAGACACGAAGAGCTCTATAATATTTGGGTGGTTAGAGCTTTATTCATTTTAGGTTACCTATAAATTAAGCATTTACATTTATTTAAATTGTGCTGTTCAATACTTATTTGATATTCTCATGAACATCTTTTACTTCTTGAGTGAGATTTCCGAGTTAGGGGAGCATTGATTTTTTCTCTATTTCTTCTAGAAACATGGATGCAAGTGGTTTTTTCAGATAACGGGAAGGAGAATTATCTATCATATAATTCACTAGATTCAAAACCTTGGCGATGCATGACATATAAGGTTACAAGACTCGAGCTTTCATGGAAGATAGCATGCTAATAGGTTCAAATAAAAATTTTTTTTAAAAAAAAAAGAAGATGTTTTTAGCGACCTGACATAGTAAACAAAAGGGGGAAAAAATATAGTAATGTTGGATCTACATCGCAGCATGTTAAAGCCCTTCCAACCTCCGAGCCAAGGAAAGGGTCACAAGGGACAAATATGTCCAATATAAATGAAACACTATAGAATCTATTGGAATATTAGGCTCCTCAGTTATATAAATCAAAGAATAGAATATCTCTGAGCATCGCATTCAATCATATATTTCTCTTCCAAATATATGACTAAGGATATTTTACCGAAGTATTGCATTTGGCTCTTTATACGTTATATGAGTATATTTATATGCTTTATGACTAAGGAGATTTTACTGAAGTATTGCACTTGGCTCTTTGTATGTTATATGAGTGTATTTATATGCTTTACCACCAAGTAATGAGTGATAGAGAGCCCTAATCAAACTATCTACTAATCATAAGAGTATCATAAAATATTTGGGCATAGGAAGTTACATTCCAGAAAGCTGTCCCCATTATTGAAGAAACTTTGTTCTATTTATCTTCTTTTGGTGCTGTAAAAGAGAATGATATTGATGAGTGAAGGTGCAACTTGTGAACAATAAGGTGACAAAAATAAGGTCTTATAGTTGGAATAATAAAAGGAGGTCATTGTTATTTGTTAGTAAAAGAAAGATAATCTCATTGACAAATAAGAGAGAATAAAGTGATAAAAAACCTGCAGCAATGACTTAAACTTTAAACTATCAATCTTAGGACACAATCATCCCTAACCCTAACAAGGGATATGGGAATAGAAGGTCAAAGTTGAGAAAGAAAAAGGCAGACCAAAACAGAATTAAATTGAATGGGCCAAGCAATTCAAGGGTCCTGTTAATGAATGCCCCGGGGGCATATATCAAGAATATGCCACATGTCAAATTTAGTAGGAAGATAAACTTAAATTCCCTAATAATGGCCACTCAAATGAAGGCAAAACAAGGAATTGAGTGCAAGCTAAGGTGGGTTGGTGACTGAGATAAATATATTAAAAGATGATTGATAACTTCAATGGCATATTATATAGTTAATCAACCAATAGAAATTTAACATTCCCCATAATTCAAAGACATGACTCGGTACGACTTTACATGCTATTATTGTACAAGCTTACCTAAGCATTGTCCATGATACCTAATTGATGAGCCTCCCTCTATTCTACAATTATGCCATCTGTCCGTCAGCAGCGAGACACTTTATTATAACTACTCCCTCTCTGTCTTTTTTCTTTTTAACTGCATTTTTATAAAAATATATAAACTTTATTTTATTTTATTTTTGCTTGAATACCCTTCTAAAATTCAAATTTACGTGAATAGCTTCTTAAAATTTATATTTATTTCTGTACCCTCATAAAACACTATTTTTGCATAAATACCTCTAATATAACAATTTTTCTAACACACTTAATAAAAATCATATGTATTTTAATTAAAAAATAAAATAAAATATTAAAATTATTTTTTAATCTCCCGTTGCGAATACCTTATAAATGTTTCTTTTTGCGCATCTGCTCATTAAGAGTATTTTAGTTATTTTAATTTAAAATTATTAATTTTTTAACGATATTAGATATTGTGGGTACACATGCAAAAATAAGAATAAAAAGAGGGTAGAATAACAAAACAAGTATTTTAATAGGGTATATATGTAAATATCAATTTTGAAAGAATATTCATGCAAAATTATTTAGAATAGTATTTACGCAAAAAATCCAAATCTGTATAATTAAGTTCATTTAGGAGAGAAATGAAGAAAAAAAAATTATGAATAAAAAGATTACTACTTTGTATACCTAAATGCGAGCCTAGAATCATCACCAAACCGGGTTTTTTTTTGTGCCATACACGGTTGGTAGGCGGTTTAAGCGATGTTTTAACCATTTATCCTTGGAGACCCAATATAGACCTAATCACTTGCCAAGGTACTAAAAATAAGGGCTCGTTTGCTAGAGGAGAATCATATCCATCAATGAATGCTTCTCCTCACATTATCGTTATCCATCGATACTTTTCATCATCCTTAACATGTATGGAATCAAAAGTTTTGCAAGATTAACTCGATCGCCCTGCTGCTGCAGCTTTTTTTTTTCAGTAAAACAAACTGCTGACCACTTGCTTCTATTTGACCATCAGTACTTCAACCTTACAAAAATTAGCTTGGTTTCAAGCATATAGTACAAATACTTTTCATTCTGGATGTGGTTTAATTGTTCGAGCAAAATTGATGTCTACTCGAAATCTGCCAGCTGAATTAGTCCCTTGTGATTTGGGCATTATAAAACCATCAATTATTGACACTAGAATGAAGTTTTAGAGGTCATACGTCAAACAATTTAGACCACCAGTAGTTGTCAGAAAGGCAATGATAGAGGAATAGTCCCATATAATGGACTAAATTTGATGTTGCAGGTGAACCAACAGGTCCCTTTCCCTGCCACGAAACTGGTGTCTCTCGGTGGCAGCTGCAACTCGGTAGTTATCCTATTTAAGAATTGAAAAGTGTGTATGATATGCCTTATGGTGGCGTCACGATTTTTGATGCTATGGTTCTGATGACAGAGTTATAAGCAGCATGGAAGTGTTGGAATTTGAATAAATTTTGAAAAGTTTTGTAACCCCCAAATTTTTTAAAAAAGAGTTGTTATAATCTTTAAGTTTTTCAAATTCCATTTGGAAGTTTCAAAACTTCCCATTATCTTTCATTATGGCCTTAATGAGGCCATAAGTATTCAACCGTTATGGTTGGATGACAAAAGGCCTATAAAAGAGCCATTCCTTGTATCTAACAAAAAATACAATACAAAACCCTTCTTCTTCCTCTCATTGTTTCTCTCTACCACCATTCTCTCTTTTACAATTTTCTATATTATTGGGCAACCGATATAGACTAGGTAATCTGCCTACTACAGACGTGCACTGTAGATTAGGCCCGCTGTGAGCCGTTTGGGTTGTATCTTGGAGCCGTCGCTGACCGCCAATACCTGCACGTGGGGAGGCAACAACGGTTTTAGGACAGTGCGTCTTTTGGCGTGCCTCTCACACCTCACAGGCCAGATATTTTCTTACCACTATTTTATTATAATTGTTAGATTTTCTTTTTATGTGATTTAAATATTTTACAAAGCATCTTGATAGATCAACATTCTAAAACCGTTGTTATATTGTTTCATCTATATGTTTATATATTCTGCAAGATGCATAGTTGAATACTGTTTTTGTTCAACTTTGATAGAAATCATTGCTGAATACACTTTAAATAATAATATATATATAGTTTAGCTTTAGATTCTCAATTTTAATATTAAACTGTTTAATAAAAAAACAGTTTACTGCTTAATAAAAAAAAAAAACAGTTTACTGTTTAATTTAAAAAAAAAAACAGTTTACTGTTTTACTGTTTTAATAAAAAAAAAGTTTACTGTTTTGATCAAGAAAACAGATTACTGTTTTAATTAAAAAAAAAACAGTTTACTGTTTTACTGTTTTAATAAAAAAAAAAGTTTACTGTTTTGATCAAGAAAACATATTACTGTTTTAATTTTTAAAAAAAAACAGTTTACTGTTTTAATTTATAAAAAAAAACAGTTTACTGTTTTAATTAAAAAAACAGTTTACTGTTTTAACAAAAAAAAACAGTTTACTGTTTAATCAAAAAAAAAAAAAAACAGTTTACTGTTTTAATAAAAAAAACAGTTTACTATTTAATAAAAAAACAGTTTACTGTTTAATCAAAGGAAACAATTTACTGTTAAAAAAAAAAAACAGTTTACTGTTTCAACAAAAAAACAGTTTACTGTTTCAACAAAAAAACAGTTTACTGTTTCAACAAAAAAACAGTTTATTGTTTAATTAAAAAAAACAGTTTACTGTTTTAATTAAAAAAAATAGTTTACTGTTTAATAAAAAAAACAGTTTACTGTTTAATCAAAGGAAACAATTTACTGTTAAAAAAAAAAAAACAGTTTACTGTTTCAACAAAAAAAACAGTTTACTGTTTCAACAAAAAACAGTTTACTGTTTAATTAAAAAAAAACAGTTTACTGTTTTAAATAAAAAAAACAGTTTACTGTTTAATAGAAAAAAAAAACAGTTTACTGTTTAATCAAAGAAAACAATTTACTGTTAAAAAAAAAAACAGTTTACTGTTTTAATTAAAAAAAACAGTTTATTGTTTTAATATAAAAAATAGTTTACTGTTTTTAATTAAGAAAATAGTTTACTGCTTTAAAAAAAAAACAGTTTACTATTTAATATATATAAAAAAAAAGTTTACTGTTCTGATTTAAAAAAAAATAGTTTTGGTGAAGATATAAGTATTAAATTTAATTGGTGACATTAGGGTTGTTTTCCTTTACAATTATTAGTAAAGTTATTGTTACATTGTATATTATTAAGAGATACTCTTAGGAACATCTTGTTTAAATTTATTCATTAGTGACATTATTGTTATTATTTTTCCTCACAGTTGAATACTCTACTGCCCTTTTTTAAACTTTAAAAACTTAGAGTTTAAAATTTAGAATGGCAAATATGGAAGAAGCTAATAGTATTAAGCCTGAAAAATTTAGTGGACAAAATTTTCGTAGGTGGCAAAGACAACTTAAATATTGGTTGACTGTGTTAGGACTTGTATCTGCAATAGAGGAACCACGGTCTAATCAAGAGTTACCTTCACAAATGACTAATGAGCAAGTAGAGTACCACTGCTATAATAGAATACTTAGTGCTTTGTATGACCACCTTTATGATGTGTATCATGCCACTACCTCAAGTGCAAAAGAACTTTGGGATGCTTTAGAGGCTGAATATGGGATGATAGATGCTGGCATTGATCGGTTTACTGTCTCAAATTTTAATAGTTATAAAATGGTAGATAATAAACTAGTGGGAGATCAAATTCATGAGTATCAAGAACTTCTGAGAGGAGTTGAGAAAAAGGGAACCAAATTTAGTGAAGATTTTAAAGTCTCATGTCTTATAGATAAGTTGCCATCATCTTGGAATGATTTTGCTAGGATCCTTAGGCATAAACAAGGAGAGTTAACCTTAACCCAAGTCATAAACTCTCTTAGAGTTGAGGAAAAACATAGAGCCAATACTAAGAAAGAGGATGAAAAGACTCCTAAGGTGAACCTAGTTGAAAATAATACTAAGAATTTTTACAAGAGAAATAATTTCCAACATAGGGGTAAGAACTTCAAGAAAAATAATAGGTTCCACAATCGTTCTAACCAAAACCAAAACTTCCAATACCGTAATAATAATAATAATAAAACATTCAAGGGCAAAGGAAGTGAGAAAAGGCTATGCTTTGTTTGTGGGAGAACTAATCACATGGCGAAAGATTGCTTCTTCAAGAAGACTGAGGAGTATAAGCCGAAGCCCAAGTCAAATCACTATCAAAGAGATCCAAAGGCTCAAGTCTATATGTTGATGGATCAAGAGAATTCAGCTGAGCCATCCTTTAGGTATAACTTTAGTTCTTCTTCTATTAATTTTACTTATGGAAATAAAGATTGGTGGTTAGATTCTGGAGCTAATGTACATATTTGTTTTGATCATGGTTATTTTAAAACTTATCAGAAATCAAGTGGAGGAAGTGTAACATTAGGTAATGACTCTGTTGCACGTGTGCTTGGAGTTGGAGACATAGATTTGAAGATGACATCTGGAAAGATCTTAACTTTGAAAGGAGTGCGACATGTTCCAGAAATCAGAAGAAATTTAGTTAGTGGGTCATCCTTAGTCCAACAAGGATACAAGGTTGTTATGGAATCCAATAAAGTTGTAATTTCAAAAAATAATGTATTTGTTGGGAAAGGATTTATTAGTGAGGGGTTGTTTAAATTAAATGTACTTTCAGAAGTTAAAGTTATCTCTTCAAGTGTTTTCAATGTTGAATCTTCTAATGTATGGCATAAACGATTGGGACATGTACACTTAAAGAAAATTAAAAGAATGATGGATCTAGACTTAGTCCCTAAGTCCAATCTAAACTTCAAACATAAATGTGAAGTGTGTGTACAAGCCAAACAACCTAAAAGGCCTTATAAGTCTGTAGAAAGAAACACTCAACTCTTAGAGCTCATACATAGTGATGTATGTGATTCGAACAGACCACCTACTAGAGCAGGAAATAAGTATTTTGTGACTTTTATAGACGATTGTTCGAAATTCTGCTATGTGTACTTAATAAAAACTAAAGATGAGGTGTTTAATAAATTCAAGATTTATAAGACCGAAGTAGAGAATCAATTAGAAAGAAAGATTAAGAAACTCAGATCCGACAGAGGAGGTGAGTATACCCTTACTAATTTTAGCATCTTCTGTGAGGAATATGGAATAGTACATGAAATAACTCCGCCATACTCTCCTCAATCTAATGGAGTAGCTGAAAGAAAGAATAGAACTTTAATGGATATGGTTAATGCGATGTTGATAAGTTCTGGGCTACCTGAGAATTTGTGGGGAGAAGCAATTCTTACTGCATGTTTCATATTGAATAGAGTAACTGTGAAAGATAATGATAAGACCCCTTACGAAATTTGGAAGAAAAGAACACCTAATCTTAAAATCTTGAAAGTGTGGGGGTGTTTAGCTAAAGTAGCAATCCCTGAGCCTAAGCGAAAGAAAATAGGGCCTAAAACTATAGATGCTGTCTTTATAGGGTATGCTCAAAATAGTAGTGCCAATAGATTCTTAGTTATAAACTCTGAGATTAGTGAAATTTCAAATAACACAGTTATAGAATCTAGAGATGCTACCTATTTTGAAGATATATTTCCTTATAAAAATAAAATTTCACACCAAGTAATAGATAAATCATCTACTAATGATAAACCTTCCACTAGTACAAGTGCATCTAAGGAACCAGAAACACAATTAGAGTTAAGAAGGAGTAAAAGGTCTAGAATAGAGAAAAATTTTGGAGACGAATTTTATACCTTTTTAACAGAAGGAGATCCTACTACCTATAAGGAAGCTATGTCTTCTTTAGATGCTCCATTTTGGAAGGAAGCTATACAAAGTGAGATAGAGTCTATTATTCAAAATAACACTTGGGAGTTAACTAGTTTACCTCCTGGAAATAAAGCTATTGGGTGTAAATGGGTGTTCAAGAAGAAGTTAAAACCTGATGGAACCATAGACAAGTACAAAGCTAGACTAGTAGCTAAAGGTTTTACACAAAAGGAAGGAATAGATTACTTTGATACATATTCACCTGTATCTAGGATAACTACGATTAGAATTTTAGTTGCTTTAGCATCAGTGCATAATCTAGTGATTCATCAAATGGATGTTAAGACTGCCTTTCTAAATGGAGACATAAATGAAGAGATATATATGGAGCAACCTGAAGGTATTGTAGTTAAAGGTCAAGAACATAAGGTCTGTAAGTTAGTTAAATCCTTGTATGGTTTAAAACAAGCTCCTAAGCAATGGCATGAGAAGTTTGATAAGGTGATCTTAGAATATGACTTTAAGATTAATGAATATGATAAATGTGTGTACTACAAAGAGAGTAATGGAGAACATGTGATCTTATGTCTTTATGTTGATGATATATTAATATTTGGGACAAATTTGGAGATAGTAAATGATGTTAAGTCTTATCTTTCTAGAAAGTTTGACATGAAGGATTTAGGAGAAGCCTATGTAATTTTAGGAATGAAGTTGGAAAGAACACCTAATGGAATTACTCTTAATCAAACCAGTACAATAGAAAAGATGTTAAAAAAGTTTAATTATTTTGATTGCAAATCTATATCAACACCATATGATCTAAATGTGCATTTGAAGAAAAATAATGGTGAACCAGTATCTCAACTGAAGTACTCACAAATGATTGGATCATTGTTATACATAGCAAATAAAACTAGGCCTGATATAGCATATGCTGTTGGGAGACTTAGTAGATATACTCATAATCCTAACAAAGATCATTGGATTGCTTTAGAGAGAGTCTTTAAATATCTTAGAGGAACCATGGAATACTCATTGTGTTATAAGGGATTTCCGAATGTAGTTGAAGGGTATAGTGATGCGAATTGGATAACAGACAATATGGATGTAAAGTCCACTTCAGGGTATGTATTTCTTTTGGGTGGAGCAGCAATATCTTGGGGATCTAAGAAACAAACTATTATCTCTCGGAGTACTATGGAGTCAGAACTTATAGCTTTAGATACAACTTGCTCTGAGGCTGAGTGGATTAAGAACTTGATGCTTGACATGCCTTTAGTTAATAAACCCATGCCTGCCATTTTCATACATTGTGATAGTAAGGCAGTAATAGAGTTAGTAAGGCAGGCACATACTAATAAGAAAATGAATAGACATTTGCAAGTGAGGTACAAATCAGTTAAAAGCCTATTGAATAAGAATATTGTATCTTTGGAATTTGTAAAATCTGAGAAAAATATAGCTGATCAGCTGACCAAAGCTCTTTCTAATAGAGCTGTCATTGACTTGTCGAGGGGGATGGGCTTAAGCCCATAAGGGAGTCACCTAGGGAGGTAACCCAACCTTTATGATTGGAGATCCCATGAAGAAGGTTCAATGGGTAGAAACAATCCATATTGCGTGACTCATTTCAGCACTAATTTTAAGGAGAGAGTCTCCTGCTCATCCCTATGGCAATAGTGCTTTGATATGTGACGTTAAGGAAGGGTATTACCCTGAATGAGCCCGAGGCAGGCATACTTCTGCAGGATACAGGTCACATGTATTCTTGGAGGACTCACCTAAATGAGAGTTGTCGTGAGGCCGCGACCGTGAGAATTGGGCTGTTCTCTAATAACTCTCATGAGAATCAAGATTCAGCGCATGGCCATAAATAGCGCTAACCCGCACCAAGTCTATATCAATACTATGTGTGTGGCATGTTAAAATCTGGTCCAAAGGGTCTAGTTCAAGACTTAGTTCACTATGATCCTTCAGGTTAGAACTGTCAACACTAAGTGTAGGTTCAAGTCCGGAAGACACCTGCACCCATTGCATAGTATAAAGCTGCCCAAATTTTTCTCTATATATATGTATATGATTTTATAAAGTTTTGAAACTTGTGGGGGATTGTTGGAATTTGAATAAATTTTGAAAAGTTTTGTAACCCCCAAATTTTTTAAAAAAGAGTTGTTATAATCTTTAAGTTTTTCAAATTCCATTTGGAAGTTTCAAAACTTCCCATTATCTTTCATTATGGCCTTAATGAGGCCATAAGTATTCAACCGTTATGGTTGGATGACAAAAGGCCTATAAAAGAGCCATTCCTTGTATCTAACAAAAAATACAATACAAAACCCTTCTTCTTCCTCTCATTGTTTCTCTCTACCACCATTCTCTCTTTTACAATTTTCTATATTATTGGGCAACCGATATAGACTAGGTAATCTGCCTACTACAGACGTGCACTGTAGATTAGGCCCGCTGTGAGCCGTTTGGGTTGTATCTTGGAGCCGTCGCTGACCGCCAATACCTGCACGTGGGGAGGCAACAACGGTTTTAGGACAGTGCGTCTTTTGGCGTGCCTCTCACACCTCACAGGCCAGATATTTTCTTACCACTATTTTATTATAATTGTTAGATTTTCTTTTTATGTGATTTAAATATTTTACAAAGCATCTTGATAGATCAACAGGAAGAGACTTAATTATGTTGTATATACATTACAATTTTTACAGATCTATCTGGAAGATAATTCTATGACGGTCATCTGATGGTTTTTGAATTTGCCGGCCGAGAAGAGTCAGCTTCATCATCTTCTTTAGAATTGTCGGATATTATTGCGGTCGTTACTATCCTTTGAGATCTCGCATATTTGTAAGAAAACGGACAGTACTGCCAATTGAGTGGCATCATATGTGGCAAATCACATAGGATTGACTCTTTGGACATCTTCGCTTTTTTTTTTTTTGGATTCCTTCTCTGAAGTAATTTAAATCATCGGATTTACTAAGAAAGAAGTATGTGTAATAGTTGAAGGGAAATGTTATCCTAAAACATAAAAATTCTAGACAAGTTTCCTTCTTGGTGGATGATTGGAAGAAAATATAAAAAATAATTTGAAGAACTTAAACATTAGGATGCATAGCAAGCACTTTGGAGCTTCCATAAATAAATTATTTAAAAGATACCCTCGTAGAGTATTTGCATACTTCCAACTTCAATTGTTCCCCTTCCTTTTAGAAATGACCGAAATGTCAGAGGTTAAAGCAACCCAGTGTGCTCCCTCCAACCTGCTTTCTAGCTATAATGCCACTTTGCCCACTTCCATTTCGGATTAACCATTCCTAATACTTCTAATTGTAGATTTTCAACTAATGTAAAATATTGTATGGTATGTAACCAATGATCTTGTTAGCCTTGTAACTATAATAACATACTAATGAGGTGGGAAATTTTTTTTTTTACCATGCATATGCCTTTATAAACTTCCTATTAACGTAACCCGTCTTTGATTCCCAATTGCATGCTGTCAACGTGATGAACTCTATCTAATTGCCTTCCTAGTTGAATATTTTGATAATTGGACTCAAAAGGCATATCTATGGTTGTAAAGAACAACGGGCAACTGCATCCCTCCTCCATACAAGAGGAGAATCTAGATCCAAAACTTCATGGTACTGCTTAAATTATTCGTCCAATTTAATTCTCAAATATAATAACTCCAAAGATTACCATCATTTTCTTTTGCGGTCCGCCTAGAATGTTTGTACTGTAGCCTTTAGAAGAGTCATGATTGGGAGTGTGTTAGTTGCACAGTGGCCATAGAACCATATTATCATCCTTCTCTACTTATGATATGTGTCCGAATCGTGGGCATGATCCATGATGCTTATCTATGTCATTTTCATAATCAAAAAGTATGTGGTCAAAAAGTAGCATGCAAGGACGCGACATTTATCGTTCCACATCTAATATAGGCATCATCATCTCAACCACAAGTCCTGACTTGTAAAATTATAGAACTGGATCTATCTTTCACACAAAAGAAAGATTTATCTTTCTTCTCATAAATCCACAATTAGATCATCAGCTATTCACTTTGAGATGTATGCCAAAATGGATGACAGAGTTTAGAATGCTTTGAGATTTATGTGGTGGATGATCCAATGGTGTTTTCGTATGAAGGTATGGAAGATACAACCTGCTAACATAGGCTACCAAGCATTAGAAGGAGAATAATATGCATTAATTTGTCTCATGGCTTTTTTTGGTGATAAACTTTTCTTCTGGGAGAGAGAGAGAGAGACAAAATAAAACTTGAGCTCATAAGAGAGTCCCTCTCTCTCTCTTATTAAACAAAGATTTCCTTTTATTTATTTATTTTTGTTTTTTTGAAAGGATTAAGCAAAGACTTTCTTTGTTATCAAACTAGTCGTCATGTTTCTTTTACAATTTAAGGTTCTAGATGAAAGATGGATCAAATTTAGGACTGAGATTGAATATATGGCAGCAGGTCTATGTCATATATATATATATATATATATATATATATATATATATATATATATATATATATATATATATATATATATATATATATATATAATTAATGTAAGGGGAGGCCAAAAGCCACCCAAAGCTATTGTTAAGAGAACAAGGCAAGGAATGTACAATCAGATATTAGCTCAAGTAGAGGAAGAGCTGATTTGAAAAGAAGTACAAAAAAATCCCTTCCAAGACCAATTCCAAACAAAATAAATATATATATATATATATATCTTTTCCTTAATAAATTCAAAAGATTATCCATTCTAAGATTTTTTTTGGCCAACATAATTTATGATTCCAACACCTAGAAAAGTTTCATATGTAGACACGGAGGGCTTCCATCAAAGACCCAAGAACAAATGTGACATCTCCGTGTTAGCGTCTTAGCAAATGAAAACTGGGCATCGACCAAAACATTTTGTTGATGGACAAGGGCAAGCCATCACACTAATTTAATCCCGCGGGGCACGCTATTCCCCTCAACCGTCGGTTCGTGTGGTCACAACCGTTGCCCCTCCCGTCTCCGTCGCCCGCCTTCTGGAGGCTGTTCATAGGCCATAGCTTTTGAGCCGTCAAAGAGCCATCCCTCCGTGGAGCCTGGCCTGTCTTAACGAGGAATATTTAGGAATAGCGGTCGTAGTCTCGAATTTAGTGTCGTCGTTGTACTTGATCTAATAATGTTGATTTGCGGTTAGACTAGGTAGAAGATTTACAATAAACTATTTATGCCAGTTTAGACAAAGGATAAATAGATGTAGGCCAGATGCATGGACTAGATAAACATAGCATGCCATACAGTGAGACTCACATTAGTCGGGCGTGAGTGCAACCAATGAAGTCAGAAAAAAATATATGATGGAGAGAAAAATAAGCAGACTTATGATTCTCTCAGAGAATCTCTCCTAAATGATGCACAATATAGGAGGTGACTCAGACATGAGAGGTTCGGAAGAAACCAAACTCTCTTGGGAGCTCGCATATGTCCCAAAGTAGTAGGTGCCGGTCATCACAGTTATGCTGGCCTCAAATCCACTCGATCATTATAACCGAATCTCTTTCCAGGTAAATGTTGTCCGCACCTAAAACCAGCTTCGTGTAGGTGATGTTTTCCTATGCCGCCTTTAACTTTACTTCGAACTTATTAAAAATATGTCTCCCTCCGGCTGCAACATAGCATGCCAGCTTTGGTGACGTAGAAAAAGTAGAATTTTGAGATTGATATTAAAATATATACATGTCTACACACACCAACTTATAAATATTATATATATATATATATATATAATTTATTTTTTAGAAATTAGAATTGCTCATATTTTATTTTTTTCTAGTTGTGTGTTTTAGTTATTGCCTGACACCATAGACAGGATGAACATGATTCTTTTTCGGGGCAGGAACCTTGGCGCCCTGGCTTGTATTGCCCTTCCGGATAAGACACCATTGCATAAATCTTTGAGAAAGGCCAACCGCTTGAAGCCAAGGACCTCAGACTGATGCCTTTGATCACATGGTAGGGGCCATCTGATCTCCAACTCCGTTTGCCCATCTGCAACCGTTCCTCCTCCGCCATCCGTGGACACGTTGACCCTCGCGATCAAGAATTGACATCCGCCCAACTAGTATAATCACGACCATCCACCTCGAATTTTGCTCGTTTCAGGGACCACCAATCATGGGGACCCGACGAGCTCAATCATGGGAACAGGATACCAGCACGGAACAAAGCAAGTGCCGGCGGATGTTGGGAGGCCACCGAGATTGAAGGCTTCAGCTACCGTGGATCAAAAGTATGGTACACGAGCCGGACGGTGCGGTACGCTTGTTATCAGATAATGAGGTGAGCTTATCGACCGTTGATGTCGTTAATGACGACCTCGTTTGCTCGCACGTGGCCTTTTTTTTGGTTTTGCGGGGGGGATGGGGGTTCGGTGGTGTACTGCGACTTCCCATGTCTGCCTCCCCCAGCCTGCACAAATGGAATCATAGAGCTCGTTTGGTTCGCGGGAAGTATTTTTCCTCCTAGGAATATGATTCCTGGGAATCAGATTTCTAGGAAGAGGATACCTAGGAAAGTACTTTTGGCATGTTTGGTTAACCATGGGAAAGTGACAAATTTCCAAAGTGCTTATGTTTGGTTGACCATCCACTTTCCTAGGAAAGTTATGTATAATTTCTATTATGCCCTTAATAAAAATTAGGTCTTTAATGCTTATTTAATGCTGAAGGGTCTTTTTGGGAAAAAATAAAAAAGGAGTGATTCCCACCTCATGGGAAAGTAACTTTCCCATGTTTCTCATGAGAAAGACTTTCCCATGAAATGTGGGAATCATATTCCCATGGGAATACAATTTTCCCATCTCTCTCCTTTGAAAACTTCAACCAAACAAGAGGCATTTCATTACTTTCCCGTTGACCACACTTTCCCCCCTCCTTTTCCTGCGAACCAAACGAGCCCATAGTAGCGGCAGCTTCATTTCCGCGGCCGGTTTAGGTTGGCTGTCACGTAGAATTACTTAGATAAGCACGACAGTTGCATTTGGATTTGTCACTATGGGTTAACAAAAATATTTGTTTATACAAAAAAATATATTATTTAGCTAATGGTGCGTTCGAACATTATTGTTACCAACCATTCTATGTCATTAAATGACTAATATGATCAGGATAATATATCAAAGTTGCATTTCGTAAAGGGGATGGTTTTTGGAGTGTTATCCTCCTACTATAGACAGGATAGTCTCTTCCATCGAATAAATGACTTTATGGTATTATCCAGAAGTAGAGGTGGAGAAATAGGTGAGTGCATTAATTTTTGCAATTATTTGAGTTTTATCACAGCTATAGAATTGCACTCTCTCTTCCCACTATGTTTAAAGAGCGGAAATGGACAAAATTGTAATTGAGAGAGATGGGTTCTCCTATTCCATAAAATAATTCCATTCCATCATTTTGGGGAAATAGAATTATTTGAATATTTGGCCTTATTTGAATCAGACTATTATATTCTCTTTGGGTGTTTGGTGGGATAACCTCTGACTTAAATGGATAAAACCTCACTTATCTGATCTATCCTAAAAGGACGGTTCATAAAGTAATATTTGATTGTCTAAACATCATATTGATTTGCTAAACATTATAATGGCCAATAAGACTTTCAGACTATAACCTTGCATAATTATGATGTTTTATGTAATCTATGCTTTTGTATAAATCTAAACCATCTAAATACTAGAATACATCACCTTCGACTATACGCCCGTGAAACATATTGTAAAGTAAAATATCTAAAACACCTAGGAACAAAATAAACAACTAGAATATTTTGAGCAATAGAAACTATGTTACAGTTAATTGCAATTTAATAAAGATTAAATGGATTTTTTGGTAAATGTTCTCCCTTAATTTTCTACCTAAAATAAGGTTTTTTTTGCTGGACCACCTAAAATAAGGTTTTACTAACATAAACGAACTTGTAACAAGTGAAAGTTCTATGAAATGCATTCTTGATCAGAATCAACCTTCAAGCATTAGATGTAGTAAAATTATCCTAAATATAGAGGTGGCAAAAATTAATTTGACTTAAAAAACCCAACTCGACTTGATCTTGTTTAGATCGAGTTTGTGTCAAGAGTTTTTAGTTAGGATCCAATTAGGGTCAAAAAATTTTATCTTAATTTCAAATGGGTTAAATATGCGTCAAAGTTTATACTCAACTTGAGTCATGAGAATAGAATTCTATTTGGATTGAAATAGCTTAGAATTGATAGAGTCATAGTCCTAGATAAAAAAAACTTTTGAGTAATTAATCTTTTTTAATACTATTTTTTAATTTTGAAATTAATCGATAAAATTGTAAATATTGGACTTGATAGGTTAGCATACTGTTAATATTGGAATTGATGATAAATTAGGTTAGAGTTAAATGGATGACCCAAAATAATATGTAAGCGAGTATGGATCAAGTGGTCTCGACCCAATATCAGGCCAAGTCCAGTATGAGTCAAGATTTATTATATTGGTATCCTTGCATGACCTATTGACCCGACCCAAATTTAATCCAACCCCATCCTCTGCTATCCCCACTTAAATATATACCTCAATTTGTATTGATACTTGGGGAGATAACAAAAATTTAAGATTAACTTCAAAGATAAAAATGATCTTCGATAATTTTCTTTTGCCTCTCTCAATCTCTCTCTCACAGCCTATGAACTTGATCTGCAGATATAGATATGCATGCTAAATAAAACAATCTTTGTCCATCATTTTCCACCAAATTGCAAATGATGGTTGGACAATAAGTTTTGATTACATTAAGCTTAAATTGATTTCTATTTCAATTTATGATTTTCAAATTGATACATTTAGCTCGTATTTGGCTCTCTTCAAGCTTAAAGCAATGATGAATAAATTAAGCTTGATCTCAATTTTCAACTTCAAAAAATCAGATCTGATCAGTTTCTCTTTTTTTTTTTTTTCCTGCCTGTGTCTCTTTCAATTCTCAACCACGCACACCCAATTAAGGCCTCGCAACCGTTGTAACTTTGCCACCGGTAAGCCACGTGGGTGGGCCAGATATATTGTTTTTCCAACCCCTTCACTCGTCCGTCCGTTTGCCGCGCTCCTTGCATCCTTATCCATTTGCTCGAAAGACGAGCCCACAATTTTTCCCGTCTCATTCCATGGATACCATTTAAGATAGAAAATCCGTAGGTAACAACACACCGGTGCCCCCGCATATATTTAAATCTCCACGGCCCCTTCCCACCTAAATCCAGTTGGACTTCCCTCCTAAATTGGCAAAAAATTCCTATTCGTCAGCACCCAAAGGGAGTGAACTTTTTCTTTTCCAAAACAATCGACGCTTTTCCTTTAGAATAGGAACTGGAAGCAGAAATCGGCGAAGAGAAGAAGAAAGAGAGAAGAAAAGGTTCAGAAATCAGCCACACCGATGCCGGTTTCCGGCGGCTGCGTCCCGCCGGACGGCGGCGGCGAAGCGCCTCCGTCGGCTGCGAAGGTCCTCTTCGGGAAGTACGAGGTGGGCCGCCTTCTCGGCTGTGGCGCCTTCGCCAGGGTCTACCACGCCCGCACTGCCGGCACCGGCCAGAGCGTAGCCATCAAGTGCATCAGCAAGCATAAAGTCCTCCGCGGCGGCCTCGCCGGCAACGTCCGCCGTGAGATTGCCGCCATGCGCCGCCTCCGTCACCCGCACATCGTCCGGCTCTACGAGGTCCTCGCCTCCCGCACCAAGATCTACTTCGTCCTCGAGTTAGCCAAGGGAGGCGAGCTCTTCGCCCGCATCTCCGCGCACGGCCGTCTCCCCGAGGACGCCGCCCGCCGCCTCTTCCAACAGCTCGTCTCCGCCGTCGCCTTCTGCCACGCCCGCGGCGTCTTCCACCGCGACCTTAAGCCGGAGAACCTCCTTCTCGACGACCAGGGCGACCTTAAGGTCTCCGATTTCGGCCTCAGCGCCGTCGTCTCCACCGCCAACGGCGACCGCCTCTTCCAGACCCTCTGCGGCACGCCGGCATACGTCGCGCCGGAGATCCTCTCCAAGAGGGGCTACGACGGCGCCAAGGTCGATATTTGGTCCTGCGGCGTCATCCTCTTCGTCCTCGCCGCTGGCTATCTCCCCTTCAACGATCCCAATTTGATGAACCTCTACCGCAAGATCTACCGCGGCGATTTCCGATGCCCCCGGTGGATCTCGCCGGAGCTCCGGCGACTCCTCGGCCGCCTCCTGGACACGAACCCCGAGACCCGGCTCACCGTCGAGGGCATCGTGGCCGACCCCTGGTTCCGGACGGGGCTCGAGGAGGACCGGTTCTTGGCCATGACGCGGTTCCGCGAGGACATCGACGCGCGAATCTCAAAGAGGGGCCAGCTGCCGGCCGCGTGGACGGAGGAGGGCGGCGAGGAGGAGCGGGAGCTTAACGCGTTCGATATTATATCCTTTTCGACCGGGTTCGACCTCTCCGGGCTCTTCGATGCGGCGGCGGATCGGGAGCGGTTCGTGTCGGGCCAGCCGCCGGAGGTGATTCTGGGCCGCGTCGAGGAGGTGGGCAGGGCGGAGGAGCTGGTGGTGCGGCGGAGGAAGGGGAAGCCGGGCGGCGGCGGTGGCGGGGCGGCGGTTGAGGATCGGACCGGGAATATGGTGGTTTGGGTCGAAGTGTACCGGCTGAACCGCGAGTTGGTGTTGGTCGAGGTCGAGATCGGGCGCGAGGGGGAAGGAAACTGGGAGTTCTGGAGGGAGAAGCTCGGACCGGGTCTGAAGTGTGGGTCGGTTAGTGAACCGCAGACTCCTGTTTCGTGTTCGTCGGGTTGGTCGTCGGACCGGGTTTCTTCGATTGACTCGTGGGACGAAACCGATTCGAATTAGCTCGCCGGGGGTTTTAATTCCGGCAGTGAGTATTAATTTAACAAGTATGTACGTATGTATGTATGTTTACTGTTGTATGTATAGAATTACAATTTTTTTTTTGGCTTTTTATGGAATAAGAGGTACTAATGTTCCCCGGGTAACTTTATTTAGAGTTGTTTTTGTTACCCTGTAGACAGAGATAAGCAGAGTTGGTGACAATTCTAAAATTAAAGTTTTTCTTATTAGTTTGGCTTCTTTCAAGCCGTTATAGATGTTTGAGCTTTATTATCTTAACAAGTTTTTTTTTTCAACATTAATATTAGTATTTATAATGTTTTATTTTTTAATTTTGTAGGATGTATTCGTATCAGAATGGTACGATGTTTCTGTTCTACCAAAAAAATGCTAAAAGGAAGTAATCTTTTCTATTGTTTTATTTTTTTTTTCCTTTTTGCAAAGATTTTCGGATTCAATTTTGCCTATAATCATCTTCTAATACACAGGCGAGCTACCCTGTCCTATGTATCTCATTTTATATGAATTTTAAAATTTGACATGTATTTTCATAACCTTTTAAGGAATTAACATCTTGCTCGTGAGTGGACATGTTATATTTAGGCTAAATGGTGAAAAAAAAGTACTTACAAGATGCATGTTTTATGTATTGTAAGAGGAATAATGCAACCTGCAGAAAATAATTTTGTGCATAAAATACGGTTGAATATTAAGGTGTCAGGCCAGCATTATTTGAGCCAAAAAAACATTTTATATATAGTAACTATGATGAAAGCCTTCTTCCATATGTCCTCTATCGTTCTGCAACTTTGGATTTCTCCGTTGCCAATAATGTTTTTAGAGGGGCTAACTTTGCTGTACATCTGGAGTTGGTTTTGTTGTTATAAACTGCTTGTATGGAATTTTCTTGATCTCATTGGGATCGTTCAAAGATATTCTTCTCTTATATCTATACATGTACAGAGACACGCAAGAACTAACTATGATCCTGAAAGCACTGTAGCAGAAAAATACCGAAAGTTAAACTAGAGTATAAAAAAAAAGGTTTTTTTACATGAGCACCCTTCTAAATATTGGATTTTGCATGAATAACCTTTCAAAATTGATATTTGCATGTATACCTTCATAAAACTCTGTTATTGTACAAATGTCCGTAATATAACAGTTGTTCTAACGGTATTAAGAAAAATCATATTTATATTAATTAAAAATAAAATAAATTTTAAAATTATGCTATTGTTCTTATCTTCTTTTCTTTCTATCGCGATCTATTTGTATGTCCATCCATTAAGGATATTTTAGTCATTTTAATTTGAAACCGTTATTTTTTTAACATCGTTAGATAGTATGAGTACATATGCAAAAAGAAAAATAAAAAAAAGAGTAGAATGGCGAAATAAGTATTTTACGAGGGAATACATACAAATATCAATTTTGGAAGGGTATTCATGCAAAATCTAATATGTATGAGGGTATTCATGCAAAAAAACCTAAAAGCAACGTGGATCTGGTCCAACTCTCACATTGGGCCTTGGTCTAGGATATGGGTAACGCTAGTAGCAGATTTTCTATAACAAGGTTGAAGGAAATAAAAATAAAAATTTTACCTAGGACTCTTTTTTCTTGTAAAACCTAGGTCATAGCACTGTGGATATAGGCATGAATTACAAGGCCACCAGCATACATTCTGACTGTAGAGATTTCCTGCAACTGGCGTTAGAGGATTTTTGTTGGATCCTAGCAGATAGGTCCACCTGAGCCCTACTTATTGATATAGCCAATGATTTGCAACGGAAATTATCCTTCAAGATGGGAAGCAATCATTTGCTCTCCTGCTGCAGGGGCTCACTAATTGGAGCTTCGTATGCTAAAAAATTTCTTTGGGTGATGAAAAAGGCTTTGTTAAAAATATTTCGTAGGTAAATGACTTAAAATTTGAAGCACAGGTCCCGTGTCCAGATTGAATCCGAAAGCCACGAGCCATTACCAAAATCCTCTGGTGCAAACAAGGCTATCTTCCACACGCATGCTTGAAAGTTTCTATTTAGTCTTTAAACCTGCCATGTGTGATGCAATCATCAGGTAGACAAAGGTATGTTCTAATGCAGCACGGATGGCAGATTCAAGAAAAGCACCAAAACCTTCATGTGGATCTAGGACGTTGTCTTGTCCTTCAACTAGAAAGAAAGGTTCCACCCCATCCCGTTAGTGCTTAATTTGCTTCTGATTCTATCATTTCAGTGCACCACCAAAAAGCCATTTAGATGGCCTACCAGGTTCAATTTATGATAGTCTTTTCAGACTCTCTCCTCACCATTCATGTTCGCACCAAGTCCCCCCAACCCAATTTCGTTAAGAAGTTTCTCTTAGCGTGCATCCTCATTCTCAAATCTCAAGAAACCTCAGCTAAAAGGGTTCATGGGATGCCCCTTTGAAACCAATTGGTGAGCCTAGTTCGAGATAGGCGTGCTAATGAATCTAAGGTTTTAGCCAGTGCTGGCATAGTAACATGGATAGAAGAGGTTTGGTTCGAGTGGGTGCATGTTGGTGTGGTGTCAAAGATGAGTGGTTTGGGACACTTCAAAAGGATAGCCATCCTTGCAACCAAACTATAGTAGTTGGAGATTGGCATGCAGCTACTTATACGTAAAAATTTGTACATGTTCATGGGTGAACAATGCTAAGACACTACTAGCTGCATGACCACCCTGCTGCGGCTTACATGGCTTGGTCATATACACATGCATGTAAGACTGGTTACCCCAAACAAATATGAAATTTTTTAAAAAAAAATGAAATAAAATAAGCTTTGTTTCTAAAAGAATTGCCCCAAACTCTCTGCTCATCAATAATTTCAAGGAAGAAAGTGAGTGCTGACCCCTCCAAGACTAACAGGAAGCAGTTCTCTACTGTTAAGCAAAAGACCGACCAACTCGAGAGAAAAGCAGCAGCATCCGCGTTTCCACTCGTTTTTATTTTTTCCACGGAAGTCGCGATCATGGTGGGGTCTTCACAATCCAATTACTGGACGCAATCTTCAATGTTTTGAATGCCGAGATGGGTCTGTGGATTACATCAGGCGTGCCACCGCAGCAAGAGTCGAGGAATTCAGGTTGTGGGACAGTGCAGTTCATGCATCTAATGGCAACCACATCCGCTTTAAGGCAAAAGGTGACAGATTCTCTCTGAAAAAAAGCGACAGATTCTTAATTATTTAGTTCAAAGCTGACACCAAAAAACTTCTGAAAAAAAATGATGCTTTCCGTGAAGGAGAAAAAAAAGACAGAACGATACGCACGTATTTGAATTAGAACCAGTTTACTCGATATAAATATGAGTTAACCACAAAGAATATCGGCATCAGCCATAGGTTGGACAAAAGGTGATGAAGCTCGGATCACATAAATAAGATATCATTTTGAAATTGTATGATTCACGACCCCGATCACCCAAATATGAGCTTCTACTCTATTGTATATTAATCAGAAAGTAGTTTGTATACATTTATCGAATATCTTCTAGAGTAAATCCATGTTACTTTTGAAAAAGCATTTGGCCCTAAAAAATCCATGCATCAACCAGGGTCAAAATTCTATCGTAGACTATATAATTTGAAAAACCAAACTCTTGATTTCGATCTTGAAATCTTAAAATATTTATAGATCATATATAGCTTAATTAGATGTTTCTAAACTATAAATCAAATAAAAAAATTATACCAAACCTTTTAAATTATCCATTCTGTAGGGTAAAAAACCTTTAAAACATATGATTTCTTGTTTCGAGCACTCTAAACATCATAGATCATTATCAACGGTGTGAATTTTGATTTTGATAAGTATACCATTGATTTTTATTCGGAAGCATTTGAGGCCAAACATTCTCAAAAGCAATTATAGATTTACTCTTATTTCCTTCTGTGAAGAGCAGGTGCATTGAAAACTCCCAATTCCAGCTTGCTCGTTTACCAATTACTTCCATTGATGAAAATGCATTACCTGTTGAAGGAAGAAAAAGAATGGAAGGCAGGAAGGGAAAGGGGATAGAGAAAACGAACAAAAAGAAAAATGAAAAGAATAGACAGTTGAGTCACAGCTGAGAGGATAAGGAAACTTCAAGAAAGTTTGATGAAAGACCTTTTCATTAAGCTACTTGCATAATGTCAGAACACTAATATACCCTAAGAAATTTCCTCCTGCTCTGTTAGGGATTGCTTTATCTGCTTTTAGGAGGCTATTTATACCTTTAAGTGATGTGACCTAGCTTTTGATAGAAAATAAAAATAAAGAAAAAGAGAATTATGAAGTAATTCTTTAAGGTTACGAGCATTCAGCGCATGCAACGCACTTGACAGCAGGGAAAAAAAGGTATAGTTTCAGCCTCTGGATTTCCACATAATTGATCCATAACAAGCATTCTTGTCAGAGTAAATTATATCAGCCCTCCAAATATCACAGATAACAGTTGATCCAGAACC
Source organism: Phoenix dactylifera (assembly GCF_009389715.1). NCBI lineage: Eukaryota > Viridiplantae > Streptophyta > Magnoliopsida > Arecales > Arecaceae > Phoenix > Phoenix dactylifera. Next base: position 19,794,152 of record NC_052394.1, on the reverse strand, counting down.
CTCAAATACACAGAATTCAATTGAAAATGATAATACAACCATCTCAAACGGGCATTGTTTGCAGTTTTCCAGTCTTGGTTGGTTACCTGCTCTAGTCACTAATCATAAATTAAGTATACATCCTTTGCCTGATTTAAAAGATCTTTCAGGTTATCTTCATATAGATGAGCTTTTTATTTAAGAAGACTTATTTGTTCATAACACTTCTCATTTGAAGCCGGATTCCCTTTTAAATGTTCATTTTGATAACATATCCTTAATTAGAAAAAATCGGGAGTAGGACCACTTGAAAAATTCATGAATAAGAGCTATTTTAGATGGTTTAGACGTGTTATAAAAGCCAAGAGACACCATTGGGAAGGAAGGAGTCCTTGATGAATTAGAAGACATCAGAAAGATGCAAATTTTGATATAGCCTGAAAAGACAAGAACAGCTTTTCATTTTGGAGGACTTTGCTCATATTGAAAAGGGGCATGTAATCCTTAAATGAAAGGAAATAGCAAAGAAGCATTCATTAACCAATTGATGCTGTTAGGAAAAAGCCATGAAATGACGGGCCAGAATTGTCAGTAATGGTGATTGATTGTTCTATGAGCTAATAACATCTTATAGAGTTTAACAGAATGACACCTTCTATAGTTTAACAGAATGATCTCCTCTCAGTAGTCAGCGACAACAGCATTTAAGAAAACTCTTAACAGATATTTACCAGCTGTTGGCAAGATCACCGCGAGTGTTCTGAAAGCAGAGCATGAAGATAAGGTTTGACTGTATAGGTCAGGCAAACCAAGCAAAGTGAGTGAAAGAAGATGATAAACCTTAATACAGGCATCAAATAAATGAAGACAACAAATACAGGTCCATAGGGCAAGCACAGAGAGTCAGAGACAATATAATATGTAAAATGAGAACAGAAAATGCAGAAAGAAAGAAAAGACACTTAATTTTGAGCTAATTCAAGCAGCTAAACAAGTAATTTCATGTCACAGAGCCATCAAACAATATCCAAAGAAGCAGAGATGATAAACCTTCTAGTGAGACCAGGCAAATAAGAAAGAAGAGATCTCTCTAATACCATTTTACTCTTGGAAAACTTCTAGCTTTAATATGACATTACAAATAACACAAAAATTCAAGAGTGGAAGAAAGCAAGTAAACACATAGATTCCAGTCATCACGTCAGTATTACATGGATATATTATTTCTTCATTGTGTGGTTTGCTGAAGCACAAATCCTGTAACTTCCGTCAGAATTTTTTAATGGCGCATAATCACTACATGTCGGTGAATGGTTACTTACTAGAATTTAGCTGGTTAAAAGAAGTGGAATATGAAGAGAACCAAACACCAACCAAGACTATGCAGAAGACCAAAAGCAATCAAGATCTCATCTGCAAATAGATCCATAACAGACATCTTCTTCCGTAACATATGTTAAATATTGCAAGAGTGTTGATAATAGAATAGGCTATCCACGTACTCAGAAAACATATAAAATGACATATTCAATATAAGATTATGAAGTCTAACTTTGATGTGAAAAAGATAAATGCTCAAAAAAATGACAGCAAAAACGGGAGGTGCTATGTCTTACAGTTCTGGAAGGACATGGCTTGACCATCCATTGACCTACTATACTAGCAAAAGATGCTTTCCTTATTGAAGCATCCCATCTAAATCCTCGTATTCATGACAAGCCCTGTTCCAGCCACATGCTTGTCATAGAAGGGGGTTTAAGGGGGCAATTCCCTAAAACTTCCATACAACCATAGAGATGGAAAGACGAAGGGTTTCCTTATTTTCAAATTATTTGTGCTGTGATCTATCATATGATCCAGTGTGGATAACTGTTCCCAAAAATGGCAGCAAAAATGGAAGGTGCTAAGTCTTAAAGATCTGAAAGGACATGGCTTGGACATCCAGTGTGGGGCATACACGACTAATACGGTTGTGATGCAAACTAGGCTTGGGTCTAATATACCACTTGTCCCAAACTCACAACCCAAAAAGCTTAAGATATTGGATGGAGGATCGTCCTAGGCTTATAAACTCATATGGCACCCTTTTCTCAGCCGGTATAGGACCATAAAAGACAACATGACATGCAATCATCAACTCACTCTTTCTTTTTGAGAGTGATAGCATAAAAGGGGGAGAAAATGACCTGCCTGCCTTCTCATGTGGCAATACCAAGTTCCTTGCACCTTATGACTAGAGACTGGAAATCAATCTCCCGATACTCAATGTCTTTGTCCTGCTGCAAGCACATTGTGTAGGCTACGAGCTTCTGATGATCAATATCTTGAGGCTTCTGTGAGAGCCCACAACGAAACTATCAGTTATGACAGTACAGTTCATGCCAATATACCAGGATTCAAAAGAATGTTAACCTTATTTTGAGAAAATAATGTTTTCTTAAAATGTTTAGGATGCATGGCTTTGAAACATAGCTGATTCAATGCATAAGACATTTGAAAAACAGCTCCAAAGTCCAATCTAACTTTGTTTTTTTTCTGAGGTGATGCCCAAGGGATGGGCAATAAGTAAAAAAGAAGTACACTAACCAAAACAACCATTTGCAAACAGGATCTTTTATTGCTCTCTTTTACTTTATATATTTATTTTAAAAAAATGAAGTATATAATGAATCGTCCAAAAAAGAAAGCCCCTTCAATTGAAGAAATGATGCCAAATCATGGCAGTTGTTCCACTTACTCCGAGAAAAAGACTTGAAAATCTAATTACTTGTCCTTAGATGTCCTGGAGATATTGGCATGCTCAGCCCAACAACCATGCCACAAACCCCAGCATATCTACTAATTGGGGCCAGTTTTGCCCTGTCAATAGGTGAAAGAAACTGTATGAGGAATTGTTGGGCTTGAATGGCATAAGTTGTCGATATTATGATTATAGAGTGTATAGGGATTGCATGCATCAATGTTTTAAAAGTAGGACATATAGATATATGTTAGAATGTAATCAAGGTTACTATATATCTTTAGGATGACATCATTTCATTTAATGTATTTAGTCATGGATGATGATGAGGAGGACAACAGCATCTAGTTCCACCACATAGCCATGCATTTTGCATGAATTCTGACAGGTATCATCTGTAACAGGTTGAAGATAACTTAAACAAATACAAACTTATTTTGTTGTTCATGTTGATTTGGTAGGCCAAAAATCTTTGATGTTCCATTTTGGATGAACCATGCTGTGCTCTGGCTGTGGGTTCGGACATCCAATAAGTTTAGGTTGTCTCTCATAGGATATAACACCCCGTGACTTTATAATCCATCATCCTGAAATCAATATCAATGATGCTATTGCATCACCACCATATCGAGACTCTTGGCAACCACAAGAATTCTACAATACTTTTCCATCCAAGCCGTGCATACACACAGACCCTTACAAAAACTAAAACGAAAAACGAAATCTCACTAGTTATCAGCAGAGATAGTTTCACAAATGAGACTGGAAATTTTGGAAACGACTAGGAACAAAGACAGGATCAGAACCAGATCCTAGTGTGGATTTTGGAGCAACCACCTAGATAAGATCATTCCAAAATTTGATGGCAGTTCTTCTGGCCTCAAACCTCAAACCTCAATATATTTCTAACCTAATTAATCATTCTAGTCAGTTCACAAAATTAATTAGGACCGTAGGATTAATCCAGGTAGAAGAGAAGAATATGGCCAAAGTAGATGCACGAGGTTGTTTGGAATGAAAAATGGATTAGAGAATTCGCATCCCTAATTAGCAGTTTTCCTCTGTATAATCAGTCAACTTGTAGAACATGGACAACAAAAAACAAAACAAAATCTATTAAGCAAAATGAAACGTAACTGCTAATCTAGCTGAAAACTTTAAATCATTTTTTTTTAAAAAAAACAACCTAAAACAATAAGCCAAAATTAACTTCCTTCAACAATAAACAACAGTATAAGAACCACCAAATCAAAAATGGCATGCCAGCGCTGCTTCTCCAAACTTATACAACAGCCTCTATAAAACATTATAATAGTCATGGTAAAAAAACATAATTCAGAGCCATGCCAATCACTAAAAATTAACTTGAAGCTGAAATAGGTATCAAAGAAGAAACGAACTAAATGCCACGCTAAAAATGAACCGAAAGAGACCAAGGTAGATGATTACGCTAACAAACAAGCACCATTTGCACAAAGATCGAATTTTTAAGCAACCTTTCGATGATACGCAAGAAAATAAACAAAGGCGAGGAACTTGGATGCGTCATTCCGTTCTCGCCGAGGTCGTGGCGGTACTCCTAGGGTTCCTCTCTTCGTGGCGTCGTCCACCGTGCGCTTCAGGGCCACTCTCCCCGGCACCAAGGCGGTTCTCGGAGATCGTACGGTAGATCGGGTTCCCTCTGGAATGCTTTTTCTCGCCCTCCCTGTCTCTCGCCGTGTCAAAGATTTGACCTTTGTTGAAGTTTTCGTCGATTCGGTGCTTATTTCAAGTAGCTGCATCAACTCCCCCCCCCCCCCCCCCCCCCCCCAAACCAAAAAAAAGGGACAAGCATTGTCGATACTCGCGAGAAAAAATAATTTGTGCACCATTCTTTTGTAATCGGACAAGATATCATGATAAAGACGCGTTAATGCAGAAAAATCTCAGGAGGACTGAGCAATTCCGGCACACTGTCCATTTCTCATATTGGTTATTAGATCTAACAATTTTTAATGCCGAGTTACCTAAACCCAGTCCACTTAAGGGGTACACAAAATACAGCATGGTATTCAATTAGGACAAGCTAACGTTCTTGCATCATCTAATCATGATTTAGTGATTTATTTCAAAAAAATGATTTAGAAATCCGTGTGAGCTTCTTGATTACTTGTATCAATCAAATCCAACACCTTTGCCTTGTTTTTAGAATAGTTTTTTAAGCTGAAGTTAAATGAAATAATCAAAATTATAATTTAAATTAGAATATTAGCAATGTTGTCAAATAATAATAATAATCATGATGCTAACAAATAGCACGTGAAATGTGCATGACTAGAATCATCTTGCTCGAAAGAATGAGATGCACATGGCTAGTTTTATAAGCAGCAATACTTCCATCGCATGAGAAGTACAATGTATCTAAATAGGATAAATATATGACGAACATATCTAATTACACCATCTAATATGACATATGAACAATATTGATCTCATTGCATGTGTTGCACAAGGTTAGGGTATGTGGCATATGTCCAATGATTGACTTGTATGGTGACTTTAATTAGATATATATATTTAGTTTATTCTCATCGAGTGGTTTGTTGGAGGGAAGGTTATTACTAAAATCATAGCAAATTTATCTATGTTCAACTTAAATTCTCTTTTAGTTGACTAAAATATATAGCTTTACATTACTTAGATAATAAATTGGTAGCCTAAATACTAATTTTCATCTTTTTCATAATTTATATTGTTACTCAAGGAGAAATTTAAATAAATATTTCCTAATATTCAAAGAAAAAAGAGGAAAGAGAAACATTTGGCAAATTGAAGTAAAAAAAGCCAGATAGATGCACAAGTATACCCTCATCGCATAATTTTATAGGTCAAAATATCAACTCAAGACTAATACCAGATGAGTTCACCTTGCTACTATTAGTCTTATACTACATATCCAACATTAGTTGAAACCACACAAGGTTTGACCCACCCCAGGCCTAGGTTTGAACCAAAAGGATCCAAAAATGATCTAATAGCAAAAACTTGCCATCAGAACACATTTAAGGGCAAGGAGTCTGCTGTTAAAAGGATACTCTTTGTTATTTGTTAGAAGTGTGTTATGGCGAACTAGCTTCTAAAATACCTTCCTTTAGAGAAACTAGTACGTCACTTGATCCAATGGTAGAAAAAAAAATTGTTCGAAAATATCTAGTGGTGACAAGTCACCAATCAAAGAACCAAATGCTGAATCCAAGCCGGACATGCTATATTTCATGGCAGTATAATTGTCATCCAAGCCGATCTGATGGTAATTAATTCACTCTCAGATCAGTTTTTGTTCCAAGAAGCTCAAATAGACCAGGATAGCTTAGTAAATTTAGAACTTGTTTTCTTCTTCTTCTTCTTCTTCTTAAACTATAGGGATCCGCTCGTCACTATCATTGCAAAGGACCCTATAACTTATTACTCACAATGCACTCCAGTTTTTCATTGTTCAATGAAATTTGCATTCTCTTCGACATATATAGTTCATGATTGCAATAACTTTTCTTTGCATGGTAGATTTCCAAGCCATGGAAGATTCTTAAAATTAATGATGTGGCCGGTTGGTGGAGTTCTTGCTCATCAAGTGAAGGTATCAGTATGTGAAGTCCTTAGCAATGACATAACTCTGTTGGTAGCAAGGAGTTAAGCTACCAGTTATGCCGAGGTGGTTTAATTACTTGGTTTTCCTTGCCTCATAGGTTTTAAGATTAAACTTGTTTTTTTTGCTTCTAAGTTTGGTTTATTTTTCTATTTAGATAGTCTAGTTTTCCACTAGATAGCTCTAAAGCTAGTGCTAGAACTCCAAGGTTGTATTGCACATACATCACTAACAATATTTTCCAAGTTTAAGAAAAATTGAATGGATTTAGAAGGGAAAAACTGATCCCCCAAGTTGTCAAAATCTCTCAAAAAAAATAGGAGAAACCTAGATTCTGAAGAAAAGCAAAATACATTATAAGATCATACACTTAAGAAACCAACATTGCCAAATTTGAATGTGCAAATCCTAAAAAATTGGTAGTCGAACCAACTCCTTTTGCATTCTTTGAAGAAATCAAGATTTTGAAAATCTCTTCTCATAAATCGACATCTTAATTGTGACTCTTTTATGTTTTATTCTTAAGAAATTATGGTTTCTAAATACCATTTCACAATTGCACGTCTTAATTGATTTTTATGTCTTTAATCATAGTCAATCATGTTCCTCTCACGTGTGAAGATCTAATTAGAAAAAGTACATGCCTTGTATAGCCATGGACGAGCACGAACCAGCGTGCTAAGTCCATGGGTGTCAAGTGCAAATCACATGGATCATGGATGCAAACCCCATGGGTAGCTAATTGTGGATTGCTAGATCATCGTGCAAGATCGAACATGTAAGTTGTGAGATATACATACATAAATGCATGCATACATGCATACATATATATGCAGCAATGTATCTTAGATATGGTTTTTACAAGCTATTTAACTTTTTTGAGACAAAACACATCCATCGATCCACAAATACTGGAACAAGCACAATTATAGATGAATCTACATCTTGGCCATCTCTTTGTAACCAGATATGTTATTAGATTGTGTACATATGCATAACTCGTCGAACACCTTATCAAACTCTTATATGTCGCATCTTGTTATTGTTGGCCCATCGAAGGAAAAGTGAATGGATATTTAGGTGCAATCCTACGTGCTAACGGCTTACATTTGGTTGGCTGTGCTCCTAGCTGCACCAACCAATCTTATGCATAGCCAGTTCGATATTGCTACATCATCATATGGTTTACTTATGTAAATTGTCGCGCATGTACATGAATGCTCCATATCGGTTATAATATTATAAAATATTAACATGGCTCACAAATGATGCACTAAAATGCTAGTAGTTAATTGCATAATTCGAGCCAAGTTTTCCTAGCATTTGCCTCAAAATTACTAATAAGTCACCTAATCCATCATGGATGCAACACTTAACTAGGTCGGAAAAAGTGATTGCCGCATAAATGGAAACCCTAAGTAGGTGTATGCACCCTAAGAGTGTTGAACCTTCTACCACTGCTTGCCCAGCATGGCATATCTTTCATTTACCATTATTATTTTCTTATTGAAAAAGAATTTCTTCAAGGTTAATATTATTATTTACAAGCAAATGAGATTATCCACCTTGCAGTTAGAGAAGTTATGACAATTAGAGACATCTAGGACGACTCCTTAGTCTTAGTTGCACCCTAAATGAGCTTCTTCATTTTCTTAAAATGAACTTTGACAGTAACGTGGCTAATGGAGGCGGAAGATGAGGTGCAAGGTTTGTGATCAAAGACTCTGATTCTGTGTTTATTATCGTTGGTGGCAGACAAATCTATGACATTCAATTTCTAGCGCAAATTAAAAGCGGTATAGAAAGGTATTAATTATGCGAGATTTGTCGTAAGAGCTGACCATATTTATCTCGAGGGAAACTTGACAACTGTTATTAGGTGGATTTTGAGCCAGGCTTAGCCGGTGGATGGGCCCTCTTTGTTGTTGGATATCTAGAGAATAGCTACAAGTTGCACTATATTTTTGACTATTTATATTTATTGTGAGATGAATAGCGCTACGGATTGGATGATTTTCTATATGGTGGAGAACTACAGTAATATTATGCGGACTGATTCTGTATTTGTTCCTTCTTTGTTTTATATTAATTTATTTTTTAATTTTGTAGTTTCATTCTAGGGACTAGGACGGAGTTATCTATAAAAAAAGGAAATCTTTGTTTTTCCATCCATATGCTGGAGAAAATTATAGGATAGGAAAGCCCTGAGGGATAACTGACTCTAAAGTACAATAAAATAAATATATAAACAAAGGGATGATCTGAAAGAGGAAAGAGAAAAAATAAAAAAAGAATTAATACTTGTCTTTTTCTTTCTTTCCTTCCTTTCGCTTCTCTTCTTCTGCAAGGAACGGACGCGGACAAGTCGCCGAAGAAGCTAGGGTTTTCGCCATGAACGACGTCCAATACGTAAGTCTCCGATCCCTTCTCTCCATTTGATTCCTCGCGCTCTTCTTTCCGTAGAGAATCCAACGCCGAAGGAAACCAACCCCCCTTTCGATCGCTTCCTCTCTCAGGGATCCGAGTGGATTACGGCTCCGAGATTCGAAGATTAGGGCTTCCAAACGCTAGGTTCTACGCAATTCGTTTGCCTGTGGTTTAGGGATTTGGAGATTCTAGGCTGGTTGTCTTTCTTTGCTGGGAGTCGCTCAATAAAGGTGGAATACGCCCCGGATCAGAAGTGGGCTAGCGCGGAAGCGTCCGAGGTGAATCTTTTTGATCCTAGGGTTTGTGGATTGGAGGGATTTTGAGGTCTCGGGCTTTCAATCTCTGGGGCATTGGTTGGAAACGGCGATTTTGATTTCAGAAGCTAAGGTTTTCGGATAATGTGTATACTCTGTGTGGTCCAGAGGTGGTCGCGGCAGGTGGCCACCATGCTGCCGCGGTTGGTGCTCCTTCTCATCTTCTTCTGGGCGCTGTCGCAGTTCTTCCCTCCGGGCCTCCGGTTCGAGATCACCTCGCCGCGGCTGGCCTGCGTGGTGGTTCTCCTCCTCACCCTGTTCTGGTATGAGATCCTGATGCCGAAGCTGTCGGTGTGGCGGGCCCGCCGGTCGGCGCGCCTCCGGGAGCGGCAGCGTACCAGGGCCATCGAGCTGCAGAAGCTCCGGAAGACGGCCACACGCCGCTGCCGGAACTGCCTCACCCCATATCGCCACCAGAACCCTGGCGGAGGCCGGTTCATGTGCTCGTATTGCGGACATATCTCTAAAAGGCCCGTGCTGGACCTTCCGGGTTCTGTTGTTGGGAGTTCGGGGATCATCGGCGACCTTGTCAGAAAGAATGGTTGGATCTGCAGCCAAGATTGGTCAGCGGACGGGAATGGGAGCTGGGTCAGCCCTGTCCCACGGTATTGGGTTGGTGGCGGTGATGACCAGTGCTTGACAGAGAAGTCTTATTCAGGCGTGGTGGCTTTTGCCTGCAAGTTGCTTACGTGTTTTTTCTCTAGCGTGAGATGGCTTTGCAGGAAGGTTTTCAGGTTTCCTTATTCAAGGGAGGAGAGCTCTTCAGATGCAGATCACAAGGGATCATCATCTATCAGAGGGGAGAATGAAGGAAATTTGCAGGAGAGCAGGGGCGAGAAAGCTAGAAGGAAAGCAGAAGAGAAGAGACAGGCTAGGTTGGAAAGGGAAATGCTGGAAGAGGAAGAGAGGAAACAGAGGGAGGAGGTTGCGAGGTTAGTGGAGGAAAGGAGGAAATTACGTGGCGAGAAGCTGGAAGCTGAGAGAAAGCGGACAAAGGGTTCGACTCTTGATCGTGAAAGAGACAATAGGAAAGAAGCAGAGAAAAAGAGGCATGAGAGGAGGAGGGAGAAAGATAAAGGTTCTAGCAAAAGCAATTCTGATGGTGAAGACCTTGAGAAAAGGGCGAGTAGGGAAAGCGAAAGGAAGCATGAGTTTGACAGAAAGAGTGAGATTGAAAAACAGGAGGCACTGAAATCTACAGCAGAGAACTACAAATCACATACTAAAGAACCTGGGCATGGAAGCAAGGTGACAACAAATAAGCCAAGATACTTTGGTCGCATGACGAGCTCTTTCCTATCTTCTTCTAGAGGTTTCGGTCGTCCCTCTTTTTTTGGGAGAAATGCTCAGAGCATTGCTGCTCCAGTTAACAAAGCAAGTAGGGCTGCCATTAGCTTTGTTGATCATGGTTCTGGAATTAAAAGAGATGTTCATTCTGCTGGGCATGTAACAGTGAAATCTGCTGCTAATGGAGATGGAACTTCTTTGACCAACATTCATCGGCCTGTGAGTTATGACCTGCACAATATGTCTCCTCTTTGTTATTATAAATTTGCTTTTCTTATAAGAAATTTTAACGTAGTTCATGATATGCATCCTTTTGTTTTGCAATGCTTCTTTTCTCTCTCCAGGTAAGTTCAGACGTGCAGCCACATAGTACTGCCCCAAAGAAATCCTGGCATCAACTATTTGCTTGTTCAGAAGCTGTTTCTCCTTATCCTGATGTGAATACCTCTAGCTGTCTGAGTCAGAATGGCCAACTAGAAGCTCAAAGTGCAAAATCACCTGATCAAAAAATGTTTCCTAATTGTTCAGTTGATAACCAAATCAATTTTGGACGATCATTGCCTCTCAGCACCTATCCTTCAGTGAGCGTATCATTTTCGAGCAATCCAGTTCCTCCTTTGGTATCTGAATCCATGTTTCCTCCTCTCAAAGACCCAGCACCAAATACAGCACTAGAAGAAGCAGAGCTATTTGAAGATCCATGCTATGTTCCGGACCCTATCTCCTTGCTTGGGCCAGTATCTGAGTCACTTGATAATCTTCCATTGGACCTGGGTTCTGGGTTTGTTTCTACTGATAAGGTGGAGGTACCTCATGTTTTAAAGAACGTGTCTGCCCCTGGAGACGTTAACAAGCTTTCACCCATTGAGTCTCCCATGTCCAGACTGCGAGTTTCTGAGGAAAAATATACTGCATCAAGCCAATTATCTGGTACTGCAAAATCACAGGAATCACATGCTTCAAATTTGGATGAGTCAAGTAATGCACAAGGAACATGGCAAATGTGGGGCGCTCCACTGGCTCATGATGCATTGGGATTGGTTGGTAGGCATCCTAGCTGGTTTTCACCCGTAGGACCGAACAAACTTAAGCAAGAAGATATCATGCATCCTTTGACGCACAACCCTGTGATATCACAAAGTCCAAATGAGAATTATGTTCTTCCTGGCATTCAATCTCTGCAGCATGTTTGTGTTGGTGATCAGCAGAATGGTGGAACATACAGTCCTCTTGGTCCTAGTGTGAATGGGAATGATATGTGGGTGCAGAAAACACCCTTCCAACCATTACCTGTTGATGGAGAGAGCCATTTTCTTCCTCTTAATCTCATAGATAATATTGCGAGGAATGATGCGACATACGACAGTTCAAATGGATCAACAGGGAGCCATCCTTTTGAGCTACCCCCACCTAATTGTTGGTCTAAGTAAGTAACCCATATACTTCTTGAAGCATTTTGTGATGGATTTCTAGTCAGCCTTTTAAGCTTTGTCTTGTTTGTTGCCTTTTGCATTACTGCGAATAATTATGGTAATTAGTTGCTGAATGTATCAAACAGTACAATAGATAAAATTTGCCTTTGAAAAATGTTGTCTCAATAATTGAATGGATTTATTCTTTTTTTTCTTTTGTTTCATAATATGGATTGTCTCATTCTTTTGGTTGTCCGTTTGTTGGTACAAAATTTTGCTACTTATTGTTAATAACACCTTATGCTTGTTTAAAACCTCTCGAAAACATGGAACTCTTTTTGATCTTAAATATTTATTACATTTCATGAAATGTAATCAAAGACATGAACAGAACAACATCCTATATGTTATCTGTATCATCTATCTGATGCCAACTTTCTAGATCCTAATTACAACTGGTTCCTAAAAGATGCTGCTAAAATGCAGCACATTGAAGTTTTGGATAAATTGAATACTAAAGGTTTAATTGCTAAGAATTAAAGTGGCACAAACTAGCCCTAAGTTACATTGCATTTCATGTACTAGTTTGCCGTCTTGTGTAGTTATGTGTGGGACCACAGGAGGGGGGAGAGAGAGAGAGAGGGAAGTGGTTCCTTGTGTCCTACCTCTCGTTGGTGTTTAGACTTTTCACGTTTTGGAAAGAAGTAAGGGGAAGAGAGAGAAATGGTAATGCTTTTTCTTATATTTTTACTCTTTAAACGAAAATGTTGAATTTTCCCCTTCCTTTAAAACTAATTTTCTTACTAATATATACAAATACCACTTGCAGATCATTGTTATTGTTGCAGGTTTGACCTTTTTGGTTTTGGTTAGTTTTGACCAATTTTGTTCCAGTGTTGGTGGTCTAGTCAATCTTGGCCGAAATCGATAGAAGCTAGCTATAAACTCTTTTCTTAAGTATTATTTTGTAATTACAATCACAATGGGGTCATTTCTTTATTTATTTAAGTACATATATATTGTTAATGTTCATTGGTTTTTTTTTTCTTTTTGATTTAAATGAGGAGATAAATGATGAACATAGCCCCCTTGATAGGCTGAGGCCTTCAGAGAGGTCTTATTACAACACATTGTAAAGACTAAATGGACTACTAAATACAAGATATTTCAAAGGAATAACATCTTTCTTCCATTAAGATGAATATAACATTCTATATGTACATATAATTGATTAAATATCCTCTTAACCTCAAAAATTATTAGAGTGCAATAAATTTGTAGTTTTACTAAAAAATGAAGAAAAATATTTGAATGCATGCAGTACTTAATAATTCCAAAATTGCTAAAGAATAAATACAATGAATTCCTGAACAACTGAAACTCAGGAAGTAAGTAATGCATATATTCATTTTAAAAATATTAGTACACTTTATTTAGATGCAACATTACTCTAACCTAAAATTGTTGAAATTATACAAATAAAAAAACTTATGTATAATAAAAAATACTCTAAACCTTTGCCTAATAATTTCTCTTGCCTTCTTTTTTCTCAATTTGTAACTCTTTTTTTTTTTGATCGAAAGCCCAACACTTGGAGTGAAACTTTCAAGGTCGTTGAAATTCAAACTCCACAGACTTGGCTGAAATGAAAACGAAACCAAGTTTTTAGACCTTGGGTTGACCGATGATTGTTTGAAATTTAGTTTATTCCAATAGAACTATAAATATTAAGGAATCACATTGAGTGAGATAAGAAATTCAATTTGGAAAGGTGGCACTTGTAAGTTTGGTTGGTTGCTATTTACTTGTTATGATCATACTAGATGCATCTTTGAATTTTCAATTTATTTGGTATGCAATAATGGACAAAATGGTTAAAATGCTGAAACACGGAATGCCGAACCATCCCGAATTGCCTAGTTCGGGGCATACTTAATCGTACCATCCCCGAATCGGAATTGTACATAGGATCATGTCAAGACAGGGTCCGAACTAAGTGGTTTCAATCTGGACCGAGCAGAACTGTCCTATTCTGCTTGATTCAAGGTGTTTCAACTCTTACTCTCCCTTAAACGATTGAGAGGGAGGCATAGAAGGCCTCTCGTGCCTTCGCTTCCTCACTATTTTTTCCTCCACGTAGAAACCATAAAATCATGAGATTTTCGTGGATTTTTTAAGCTCAGATGCAATTCCAAATCAGGTAAAGGGCCCTCTTTGCTTTCCTCCTTACTGTTATTTCTTTTTTATGTTGAAAATCGGCAAAAAATGGAGAAAATAACTGGAGATCATACCAAAATTCTGGATTTTGGCATGGTTTCATGATATATTGTGCCAAGGGAGGCCGAGGCAGATGCAGAACAATGGGTAGAATAACACATGCCATGCTCACATCCATCCGAGCAGCCATAGAGGTGGGGAGGAGCTGATCATCGTGAGGCTTTATATTCGAGACATCCTCTCATAGATTTGGCAAAGAGATGCCGAGAAGAGGCTACTATGTTAAGCATGGTCGGCGGAACCATCTCGAATCGTCTTGTTTGGGGCGTCCCGAGCCGTACCGGCGCGAACTAGAACGGTTTCGGCAACGAAACTGAGACGCTATCGCCGGAGGGAGAGAAGGAGAAGAAAAAAAAGGAAGAGAGAGAGAGGAGGGGAGAGAAGGAGAGGAAGGAAGAGAGGCCGACCGGGGTCGGCCGGCGGAGGCTGGGGAGCCTCCGCGCGAAGGAGACGGAGGCCAGGGAGATGCAGAGGCAAGGCTCGATTTTGGTCTCCTGTTTCATTCAAAACAGGGGCTCGGAGGGGGGCTATTTTATTTTTGTGAATTTTATGTTGAAGTCGGCAAACCCATTGCCAACTTCACTATAATTTTTTTAAATAAAAAAATAGAAGGGCCTCTTCCAGGCTCCTATTTCGAATGAAACAAGGGACAGGAGGCGGAGCCTTGTCTCCGCGTCTCTTCGGCCTCTGCCTCCTCCACGCAGAGGCTCTTCGGCTTCCGCCGGTCGGCCTCAACCGACGTCTCTTCCTCGCCCTCTCCCTCTCCCTCCTTACTCTGCTCTCTCTTTTCCTCTCTCGTTTTTTCTCTCCGTTGCCAATACTGTTGGTATTGGGCCAGCACGGCATGGCGCAGGGCTGTATCAACTCGTGCCGCCGGGCAACCGGTACGGAGCTTGGTACCAGCACAACAGATGATGATGTTAAGGGTGGTGCATGCTAGCGAACCACCCAGCAGAGCCAAGCAGATGAGGGCATCTTGGGAAAGAAGGCAGTTCCTCAGGTCAGCAAGAAAGGGAAAGGAGAGGGAATTGCAGTTCCATTGTGGAGAGTCGATTAAGAGTCTATTCACTCCGATTCAGAGACTAATGAGCCCTCGGATGACCGATTGCTCAGATCTTTTTGATATATAGCAATGATGATAATGATATTTTGAGCAATGATGCATCTGGTGATTAGGGCTATCACATGGCACGATTGCATATGAATTTAGGAGTGGCAATTTATTACCTGACCCGACCTGCGAACGACCGCTTTAAGTAGGTTTGGGTTTGATATAAACGGGCTTGGGTTGTAAATGGGTCAATCTGTCTAAACTTATTTATTACGTGCCCTGGATTCAGGTTTAAACCGTTGACCCATTTAACCCATCTAATAATTGGGTCGGCTTATGACCCGACTGTTTAACCTGTTTAAAACCTGCTTAACTTATTTGAAACCTGTTTAACCTGACCTACTTAATCTATTTAATCTGATTAAATCCATTTAACCCATTAAAAATCTGTCTGACCCGTGTAACCTGACTTGACTCATTTAATAAATGGGTTGTGGGTCGGGTCAGGTTACCTATTTAATAAACAGGTCGGATTTAGATTTAAAATTTTGACATGTTTAATAAACCTGTCTAGTTTGGGTTGATGATTTTTTGACTTGACCCACATCTAATCCGACCCGTATCTGACCTGACTCTACTCGATTACCACCCTTACATATGACTCACATTCTTAGGGTCTTCGACTCACCGGTGAGTCTCAGTACACTTATTCCATACATGATAGGGGGCATGGTGCTTGATCTAGTAGAGTTCGCAAGGATGCCATTGCATACAAGAGTTGGGTCTCTTGAGGTTGTTTTGAATATGACATCATTGCTGCACTTGACCTCACACGTGGAGTAGGGTTTTGAGATGTAGCTGGATCTGAGTCATAAATGGGATCCTATTCTAGACAGCCAAACTATGACCCACATAGATATCCTTTGTCCAAGGTGCCATATTTGAGTGGGTACTACCCTCCACAATCTCAAGCAACTTCCCGGTTGGATTCTGCTTCCACGATCTTTGGATAGCCAATCTAGTATCAGAGATAGGATCATTATTCGAGTGGCTATCAAGTAGGTGCACGTTATGAGATGCAAGAATATAGGGTAGAATATCTGGAAACTTGGTGTAACATCCTAGGCCCGGACTATAATCTCAATCCTAATGTCTACAAGGGTCACAGACACTTCACAAATTTTAGATATCCGTATGTATTTTGTGTTTTAAATGCATTAAATGGACTCCATTTGCTATATTATATGTATATTCACTTTTAAGTACTTTAATTGTACTTAAAGTTTATTTCATGACCAAAAAGGCATCCAAACAACATCAAATCATAAACTAAACAATCATGATAGTTAAAATGATATCTAAAAGCATAAACAGATTGAAAAAAGAACAAAAAAAGAAAGAACAAAAAAGTCAAAATGGCATACAGGTTAAATGACTTGTACGCTAACTCGTACCGTATGTTAGTACAGTATTAAACCATTATCGTACCATACCTTGTGTTACTCTATTGTTAGTTAGGATTATTCTGTCCAAGAAGCAATAATTTGAGTTGCTGTTGGCCATTGTCATCTTGCTGAACTTCTCATCATCATCATCTTAAAGAATTGGAATATTGAATTCAATATTTAGTTTCCGTCCTCCTTAATTTCTTCTCTCTTGCTTTTTCACCTTATCAAACTGCTGCTTAAAACCTCTCAAATCCCATCTTCTCCTATCCCGAAACTATAAAACTATATTTGCACTTCTGCCTCTTCTTTTTAAATCCAAAGAACCTTGTGATGTCCTTTCTTTTATTTTTCTTGGTATTTACCTGCCTTCTGTTATTGGAAAGTTAATGCACTTCAAATTACGTCCTCCAAGATGGATGCAATTGCTTTATGAAACTAAAGGGCTGTCTTGCTTAGTTTACCTCCACAAAAGTTCCTCCTCTTAGTATCAGCATCAGAATTTGATTCTTTTTCCTTGTGTACTTGAGTATTTGAAACAGATACATATCTATCCTTAACTTACCTTTTTTCCCTCATTTTCAAAGCTATATCCAGGACAAGCAGTTTATACATGATATCAAGCTAATTAAAATCCATTACTTTTCGCTCCTCCATCATCAGCAAGAATTGTCCATTCACTCTCAAATATCCGAAGATTAATTTGCTGCAACCTCACCACACTACCTAGAGAGTATTCTGTGATTTGCAAGAGCTTTAACTACATCTGCTACACCCGTCCTGTGGATCGAAACAATTGATTAACATGCACCCTGGTTCTCATCGTGTTGATTGAGACAATATTGATTACTTATACAACTAAATTATGTAAATAAAGGAAAAATCCCATAACTTGTTATATGTCAACATTGAATCTTGATTACTTTCAGTATTAGGAAATCTCTCTGTCCTAATGTGACAAAAATCATGTCTAGCTGCCAAGAAACAGATGGTACTTCCCAAGATAGCTTCCTTTCAAGCCATGGATCGTAAGTGAGTTACTCTTTTTGCTTCTCAATTTCAAAACGAAATCTAGAAATTCTTATATCTTTTCCTTTCCTCTTTGTAATTGTCCTCAATGTGATGTAAGATAACCATAAAGAGATCATTCATCAATATTTTTTTAAGCACGAGAAAGAATCAGGTGTAAATTTTTTTTAAGGAATTACTAAACTTTCTGCAATTCTACTTGCTACTTCATTTTGAGTTAGTGAATAATCTTGAACCATGGAAGAGATGACTTAAGGCACATGCTAATTGCATTAATTAATTCCGACCATTAGAGTAATTAAAACAATTTAAAATTCTTTTTTTATATAAAAAACTATCTTTGCATGGATCTACTTCACGCAAGGTTTTAAAAACCGGTACCAGAGGGTATATGGTACTGAGTAGAGTCACAAAGTATGGGACGTCCCATACTGACATGCTGTGTACTGGTGCCAGTTTTCTGCTGGAACCGGTACCATCCCATGCTAGTAGTTTTCAAAACCTTGAATCCCATGAAGAAACTATAAAATAAAGAGTATTGCATTTTGATGTAGAAACATGTTTAGTTAGGTTAAACCTGTTTGTAGACCTATAATTATATCCATTAAAAGTCAATATCGTGTTATAATGTAAAACTAGATGTCTGTATTGAACATTTTACTAGCCCTATCAAAACTCATTTTTACCAATCCTAATCAGGCCCTACACACATCTCTACCATATGGTCTTCCAGTTGAACTCAATTAGCACTATAAAAAGATGACCACCAAAAGTAGCTGCTCTTTTGACATTGTCACTTAATGATTTAGAAGTTATGCATCCATCATCAGGGTGTAAATGAACTCAGCAAATATTTCCCATTTTGTAACTTTCTGGTTAAGCAGTATTTGGAGTGGGCGAGTCATATGGAGCATATCGGGTTATGGAATTTTATAATTAGTAGGTTTTAGAAATTGTTAAAAGAATTAAGGGCTTCCAAGAACCATTTGGACAATTTTGTTGTCTGTGAATGAAGAAACCTGCCTAAGCAGGTTATTAGTGTCTTTGTTAAAATTGCGCAAAATTGAGAGGAATATATTAAGTGACATAATGCTTCGGTCATGGCAGCAATATCTGAGATTATGAGCATAAGAAAGCTAGTTGAAAGGGTCCAGGAGCACAAAGATCTTATGAGGAGAGCTTCTAAATATATAGTCGCATCCAGGGTTGAGAATTCTTGCAACTATTGGTCGGACAAGACTTTGTTGCTCCATTAAAGGATATCCTGCTATGTTGCTACTAAGTTGTATTAGTTATCCTGTTTTATATCACTTGGCCTTCAACTTTTTGATCCCCAATTGTGATGTTGCTATCCATTTTTAGAGGCCTCCACACCCTGAATATTCTGCATGTTGCTTGCTCCTAGCCTATATACTTCAATTATGATGTATGTATGCTATCCAATTTTCATTTCAATGCTCCTTGATTCTGACTATGATGATATCATCTGCATGCAACTGAGCTTTAAAAATACTTCAAACTGTTGCTAGACCATGCTTTTATTGTTTGGCAACTTTCTGCCAGCTCTTGCTCCTTGGTTCCTAGTGTCTCACCTCCATCATTTCGGCTAGGCCTCTCGTGTTGACGAATCATGATCTGTGCTTTTGAACCCTTGAAGCTACTTTTATCACCTTCTCTGCCAATATAATGGTATGGCCTTGCACATGGAGCACACAATATGAAATATCAGTAGTAATTTGCTCTTCGCCTCCTCAAAATGGTCAATACTCAAGAGCATCAAAGGAAAATTTTGAGCATATCTGTGCCGCATCCAGGCTCCCCTTCTGTCTTTCGAATATATGAGTTGTTGCCTTCGCTCTAGCAGTTACGCTCATAAGCTTATCACTGCACATAAATACAGAAAATTCATTTTTCTTGTTCTTTCCAGGGATATCTGTGGTGAGGAGGGTCTGAAATATGAATATGAATGTTCTGGCAAAAGTAAGTGGTTAGTTAAAGAAGTATATGCGAGCGGCGAGAACTAGTATCACTGCGGTTCTCTTGTTAAGTGCTTGGCTATGGATATAAATCTTAATGGAGTAGGCTCTGCACAGCTGACTCCAAATTGTTAACATATAATTTGTTTTTATTATTTACAGTTAATATATTTAAAATGATCTAGTTCTTGCCAGTTGAGTGACCCATAAAGAGTTCTCATATTTTTTTCATGTTGAAATAGGAATTGTGGAAATGGTGACACAATCTAGATGATGTATATCCAGATTGTCTTAGATTTAATGTGGCAATGCTGCAATGCAGAGAGCCCTTCTAAGTTTGATCTCTTACAATGCTGTCTTTTTGCTTGTTCGTACTGCTAATCTTCTTTCTTTTCACTGGTAGAAACCATTCTAGTCAGCTATCTGTTGAGTGTCATCCTGATATATCTGTTGAGTGTCATCCTGATATATGGATTGGGGAAGAAGTGTTTTAAAGCAAGAATCTCTTTGAAAAATATGAACTGTTAGATGCTGAGGATGTCATCAGTATTTTTTTACCTGTCTTGTATATTTCTTTAATATTTTTGGTTGCTTACCTGTTATTTGTTGCCATAAAGTCAGATGTAAACATAACTGAATGATGACCTTTGATATTTTGACTTGTGAATTAGCAAAGCTGGTGAAGTTAAACCTAGATGTATCTTAAAGAATAATGATCGGTTTTATTTCCTCACATTCGGTCGAAATTGCCCTGGATAACAATGTTTTTGTTGTCGACTTGCTGGTGTGGTTGAAATTTTCTCCAGGATTTTGCTATATATTCACCGTAGATTTTTTTCCTCTGTCGAGAACTTGATTCTTTTTTCTACGAATGAAGGTGTCAAAGTTTGCAGTGTCAGTTTTTGACAGTCTTTTCGTTTTATTTGAATCTTTCTATTGAAGATGGTATTGTATCTATTTATCTTTTCTTATAACATAATATTTTGTTGAGCGAGTTTTTGTTCTTTACACGGCTCTTCCAATATGTGGATTGGATATCACTACTTACAGCATTCTGTCTTGTCAAGCAGCTCAATGTTTACGTCCTACTTTTTGCAGGAAGGAGTGGACACTCAATGGCCCTCGGGAAGCTGGAAACTTAACCCCGGCAAGCCCACATATTGGAGGCCTGTTTTCTACTAGTCCAGATGTACAGTCAGTCTGGTCGTTCAATCAAAAAGAGACTATATAAACACCACAGAATCAATGTCACCAATATTAGTTGCACTGTATCCTTCTTAATGCGAATGATATGATCATTTCATTAGCATGAATACCTGGCATGCATGCATTCATGCATTCCTGCAGGGAAAGGTCAATTTATATCTATCTAAATCCGAGATTTTAAAAATCAGTCCCAGAGGGTGTGCCAGTTTTGTGTACCAGTTTTTTTTATTAACCAGCACGATACTGGGTATGGTACATGATGCAGGACTGCTTCCTGTATTAATATACTGAGTGCTTGTGCTGGTTTTCTACTGGAACCGTGTGCCCCTGCACGCTCTGGTTGTTTTTATAATCTTGATAAAATTTTATGACATAAATTTGTCTTGCAGAGTATTCCCACAGCTTTATGTCACAATTATTATTGGTGGGATACAATTAGAAGCTTCCATGTGTTTACAAACGGCATGTTAATTTTTAGGAATTCCAGAGAGTAGACAGCAGCTCAGCACGCGCTCAGCATATCGCGCGCCTAGAGTTTCCGCCTTCAGGAATACGTTCATAGGAAGCACCTGCGCTCCTGCTCATAATGGTCCCATGGCATAAAACCTAGTGTAATAAATTCATAATATTTTTATGGTGAATGGTCATTGTGCTTGTTGAATTCTTTTGGAATGGATGATCGGCTTACCGTTTGTCATGGTGCCAACATTTGCAAGTACACACGTTTCTTCCCTGCATTTGTTAATCAACGAGAATGTGGCTTAGGTCGTTGATCTCTAGTGCGCTCAAGCTGTACGATTCTTTTCACTTCGAGACTGGAGATGTGGTGCGGTTGCCTCAAGCAATACCCAACAGCTGCTAGAGAAACACTTTGGAAGGCCTAAGATCGTTCATCCGCGACTGCGTCCGTGACATTGGAAGATATATCTGCCACGAGCAATCATGACTAGAAACTTGGTTGAGGTCTTGCCTATCTTTCAGCCACCGGCGGTCCATTGCAACTGTCTCTGCCGGTAATTACGGCATTAGCTGCCAAGTTCTGAGAAATAAGAGCCCCGGACACAAAACCGTGGTTGTACTGGAAGCGACTACCGCTCAGAACATTAAAAAAGCTATTATGACCGGCGTGTTTTATGATGGTGAAAAAACTAATCAAGAGAGTTGGCCGGCGTCGAAGGCCATGTAATGACGCGAATCCTTTGGTTCACCGCAACATAACTAGCAAGTATAATTGAAAGGGAGCGGACGCCACGGATGATAAATGTAATTAGCCAAATTCATATTTTATCGAAGAAGGTTATGTCAATACTTTGATGATACTACAAACTAGTCTCGACTTGGTTGGCATCTCTTCCCTCGTCGAGGATCAAATTCTCGCGACGATGCCTTTCGTCTCCCTTTTTTTTGCGCAGAAAATAAAAAATAAAAATAAAAAAACTCTGCTCGAAGAAATGCACCCCTCCAAGAATTTTGTTAATAAACAACGTGGATTTTCATATGCATGTGCTTCTTAATTTTGAAGTGCATACTCGGATGAAATTGACGAACTTAGCTCTTAAGAGGAATCGGCTACATGCGCTGCATGTGTTGATTGCTAGTTCGAGTGTTGAATAGAAACATAACTAAGGATTTGTTATATTATAAAAAGGTACCGTTGATTGATCAAAAAGTAAGTACGCAAGTAAAATTTTATCAGAAATAGATTTTAAGAGACGTCCCATGCACCGTTCGACCAAGTTCTTTCTAGTCCAGTAGGTTAATTAAAAAATACTCGTTTTCAATTTCGGAGGTGAAGCATTTTAAGTTGCCCGTAGTAAGCCGCTCGAACTTCCTCCACTTCCGCCGACCCCTCCCCCGCTGCGTCCCGGTGGAGGTTGTCGCCGGCGATGGAGATGGGTGGCGGAGGCGCAGCAGCGGTGGCGACGGCAGTGGTGAAGCTCGGGCCGGGTCGGCTCCTAAGTCGGGTTGGACAATCGGGTCGGGTCATAGGCGGTTCGGCTATATCTCACGTGCGTGGCACGCGCCGAATGTTGGTCCTGGCGAACGATTCGGTGGCGCCGGAACGAAAACTAGGGCACACGAGACAATATACCATCGGAGGCAGCGGACGAAAGGTAGCTTCATAAAAGAACGGAATAAAAGAGAGAGGGAAGGTTCGAGCTCTACTCTTCCATGGCCTATCGGGACACCTAGGGATTTCGCATCTTCTTCGACCATCGAAACCACGTTACTTGGTAACTCTAATCCCGTAGGGTTTCCAAATGTCGTTTCTTGATTCTATCATCGTTGGAAAAGTTTCTTGAATCACTCATTTTCGTTCCCTACTTGTATCGTTCATCGTGTTATTATACTCTCCAAATCATTCTTTTTTAATTTCTTTTTTTTCCCTCTCATCCAATCTCATGCTTTCAACTCTCTTTCTTTTAATTTTTTTTCTACATCACGTGAACTCAAATACAATGAAACTGTCATTTTGGATTAGCTTCCCGACATAAGATTGGATATTTTTTTCCCCAAAAGTTTAACACTGCGTGATTTTTTTCATATACTTCTAGTAGTATAATAGGATTTTATTAGTTTCACTCTAGAATTTCTAAGAG
Organism: Phoenix dactylifera; assembly: GCF_009389715.1. Lineage (NCBI taxonomy): Eukaryota > Viridiplantae > Streptophyta > Magnoliopsida > Arecales > Arecaceae > Phoenix > Phoenix dactylifera. The sequence continues at coordinate 19,770,784 of NC_052394.1, read as the reverse complement.
ATTGGTTTGTGTGATTGGTTTATTTTGAATGGAACCAGAGTTTGATAAAATGGCGGTGGGAGCTGGTTTGAAGACAAGCCTCAAGAGCAAAGTGAAGGTATCAGCTGGAAGGTTGAGGGTAGCTGGGGATGGTACTAGAATTGTTGATGGAAAGAAGCATGGGAACAGAAATAATGTGAAACAAAACAGTAAGAGGTATGAGAAGCATGGGAGCAGAAATAATGTGAAAAAAAACAGTAAGAGGTATGAGTCTGATGAGACTGAAACTGATAGCGAACCTTATCAGAGAAATAGAAGGGATAAGAGTGTCAAATCATCTTTAGAGATAGATGGAATTATATCTTCTAAAAGACATAAAGGTCGACGCAAAAGTGGTGAAACGTCTGCTGACAAGCTCATACTGAAGGGGAAGAAGATAGATGGAACTACATCTACTAATAGACATAAAGGTCATGCTGAGTATGAAGTATTGGGAAAAGATGGCAAGAGTGAAGAAAAATCGAATCAAATTGCTGAGAAGAAGCAAATTAGGCTCCAAACTCGAGTGCTTGACAGAACTGGAAAGAAGATGAGGATTAATAGAAAGGCCTCAGATGATGGCTCTGCAGAATCAAGTGCTCCACCAAAGAAGAGAAAGCGAGTTATCAAAATTGATCCATATGATATCTCCAACAAGAGATTGGACAATACTGTTCCTAATAATGGTCAGTATTTTCTATCTTCTATCAGTAATCTCGATATCCAATGCAGTTAATTTCTTTTTGTCTGATGTCCTGGTTGGCAATATTAGTCTGTTCTATTCCCCATTCCAACTCCATTGCTTTTGTTTCTTTTTCATGCCTTTTCCTGGCGGAAGTTACTGCAACAGTTATTGTTGTGAGCATATGTCCATGTGACTAAATTGCATTTTTTCCCCTTCTTTTTCTGGCTTTATGGTGTCAGATGTTGCAGCATACTCTTGCATTATTGTCCTGTTTGTCTTCAAAGTCAAGTAGCAGCATACCTGTTTGCTAATTAGATAGGTATCAAATTTAGTGTAGTTGAGATCCACCACTTCTTGCATATTTGAGCTTTTCTTTTGACTGAGTGGGGGTTGGTTCAGCACTGAAGGGCAGTGAGAGATTGGTGGAACTAATGCCATCCTATTAGGAGCTTTGCACTATCAGATTTGTAGTTTCCTTTTGTTGAACATGTGATGTATAACTGCGGTTCAGCTTATGAGGTTGCAATGGTTTTCTTGATATGTGAAACCCCAGACAAGAAAATAGGGATCTCTATCAATAAACGTGCTTGCCTTTTGTCAACAGCATGTTTTTCGTGACTCTTATTGAAAGTACTGAGAAATCACATTGTTTTTGTCAAATGAAGTTTGATTCTGAATTTCAGTGTCCTTTATGACCTATATTGTTGAGCGTACTTATGTTTCTGTTCTGTTATATAATCTAGTGAACAGGAATTTGATAATTTTTTTCCAAATTTCAGAATATTATATTTTATTTTTTTATGATCTTTATTTTTAATGGTTATTTGTTCCCATTGTCGTACAGAGAAGGTTGTAGAGAAAAAGATGGAAATGTCAAAGAATGCTCAGTTTCGTGCTATACAACCAAGCCCCTCAATCCTCTCATTTGTGGAAGACAATGTATCTAGAACCTTTTGTCTCTTAATATATTCTTTTTGGTCACTATGTTTCTACTATATTCGAAAATACTATAATTAACCTATTTATGTTATCGACAGCTATTGGGCCGTAGACGATTGAATGAACTACAAAATGCTGGCTACAACATCAAGCTTTCTCCTTTAGATAATATCCCCTTCTCAACCAGCAAAGAAAGAGAGCGAATTGAAGAAAGTGTATGATGTTTGTTTAATTGAAACTAGAAAATTCATTTTTTGCCTCATTCTTCATAATATTATTGCTTGCTTATTGCTCTCATGTGGCAAAATGAAGACAATCCCTTTCTTTGCAAGTACGAGATTTTACTCTAATTCTAGCATATTTTAAGGATTATTGCTTTAGATGATATATTACATCTTGCTAGAAGACCCTTTATACACGCTTTTGCAATTTTTGAATACTTGCTGTATTCATACATTTTGCAGTACGGAACATAATCTTAGGAAATATTTGATAGTCCACTATTTTGACTAAGTTTCAGTTTAAATTGGTCAACAAACTTATTTTTTTTTTGTTTGTTGGGGAAATATTTTCAACAGGTGTTTAGAAATAAGTTGGAATTTTTTGCGGCTGCAAAGATCTCTTCATCTTTTCCACCTCCTACGATTCCAGAGATAGCATTTGCAGGTAAACTACAAAAGAGAATTAGTATTCAGGAAATAATGTTCGGTTGCTAAACCAAGACATATTTCAACTTTTGAACTTATGCTGTCCTTTTAGTTATGTTTCCATCTTTATGTTGCAGACATGACACTTCCGAAGTCCCACTCATGATTTGATTCTTATTTCTCAATATGTGCACTATGCTGACATATCCACCTATTGTTTTTGACACTTGGAAATCAAGATTATCTGCATCATGCATGATTTATATCTCGTTGATGAAACATGTCATAATAGTTTTTCCTCTTTTATTCACGTATGTTACCTCATGTGTTGTTAATAATACATGATATTGTACAAAACAGTTGCCTTAATGCTTGAGCATTGCTTCTTTTCTAGTTTGAATATTTTTGAGTGTGTGCTTATCCATGACTGGCTAATTATAACTTGTTTAGATCTTTCATGATACTCTCAGTAAATTGCCTTCAAATTTTGTATGATTTATAGCTGTGGCCACTGCTGAGCCTGTTTTAACCTTTAAATTCATTAAGGTTATTAGATCAGAGGCTGCCTCCCATAGTGCAAAGTCTAGATTGGTTTGCTAAATCAGATTTATAACTCTTTGGCTGTTCAAGTTGCTATTATTGTTCTCTTTCATAAATTTACCCATAACTTACATAAATTTACCCATAGAGTTGCTCAGACCAGGTCCTTAGAACTGCGTAACTTTCAATTTTGTGAAATTTGACAGTATTTGCTGGATAACAAGCTTTTTGGCTATTTAGGTATATCAAATGTTGGAAAATCTTCGTTGCTAAATGCACTCACTAGACAGTGGGGAGTAGTAAGGACATCAGATAAGCCTGGACATACTCAGGTAGTGTAGTCACCATTTCTAACCAAAAATAATTTCGATATTGAAATATATGGATTGATATCCTAATTATATGATTGTTTTACAGACCATTAACTTTTTCAAGCTTGCGTCAAAGCTTTGTTTAGTTGATTTGCCGGGATATGGTTTTGCTTATGCCAAAGATGAAGTCAAAGAAGCCTGGGAGGAGCTTGTGAGTATGCATTGGAAGTGTATATTTACTATTTCAGTATCAGTTCGGCATGATTTTTATTTTCATCCTTTTGATGTTACAAAAATATTTTTACAAGGATTATTTTTTGTTACCGTGTCAAGTATTGTTTCGTGTGAAAAATCCATTTGTTTCTGTGCATAATTTTGATTTCATAAGCCGAGCGCACGATTGGTGCCATTTAATATTATATAAATCTTCTGTTTATATATCTTCATTATGAATAATTTTGGAAATACATTGAAACAATAATCAACAAGCAGTTTTGACATGCATTCTTGATGTGATGCCTTGGAGTTTTCTAGATTGCAGTGATTTGATAACCATCAATCCTTGTCCCAACCTCTTGGTGTCAGTATTATTATATGTTTCATATGTGCTTTTTAGATTTAGTCAGTACATAACCATGGATGACAAAGATGATGTGATGTAATTCTAGGGCATTCTGAAGATTGGTTATATTATATCTCCAAGCTTCAGATGCCGGTCATTTTGATTACATTGGATTTGATTTCATTATATGATTCTCATAATTTGGGTCATGAGAAAAATGATGCATGAGAAGAGATTGGCAAATTTAAAACCACTAATGCAAAGGAGCAGTTTGCTCCCCCCAAACCCAAATATAAAAGGGCAAGAAAAGAAAAGAAAGAAAATAAAAAGGAAAAGTGGATCGCATAAACTCGGTTTTCCTTTTGTTCTATGTATTGGCAGTTTCAGCTATGGAATAATATCTCAATTGCTCTTCTTCGACAAAAAAATCATAGTCTTTCTTGTGAATTGGGACTAGTGTTGAATAAAGACTAAATTTCTGCAAAATGGCCCTGGTACAAAAATCCTTAGTGGGCATCCATCATCATTCTCTAAATCATATAGAATACATAAAACCTAAAATAAAATGTTTGGGAACTTCTTACCAATGCATTAAGTGGTCATGGGAGGACATTTTCAAATAGTGAGACAAATGGTGTGTTTCGATTTATGGTCGAAAAGCATCTAAGCTATTTGATGTGTTTTATGATACATAGATTTTGTTTGGATACATCTCCTTTCATCTCTAATGGAGCACTTATGTCGGTCACTAAAAAAAAGTTAGTGGAGAATGGTTGTCATGATTGACTACTCTTTACTGATGCGTTTGATTTTTTTATGATTATCTTCTTGGTTAGGCACACTTACATAAAAATAGGTGTTTTTTGTGTGAATTCTTTCACAATGAATCCATATCCATAAGCCTGACATTATGCTGGAAAATTTGAAATTTTAATAAGATCAAATATCTTTTGCTATTCAACTGCGAATAAAACACAATCATTTTGCATGATTAATGAAAAAAAATCTTTGACTGTGCAGGTGAAGGAGTATGTGTCCACACGAGTTGGTCTGCAAAGGGTGTGCCTTCTTATTGATACCAAATGGGGTATGAAACCAAGGGATCGTGAGCTCATTGATTTAATGGAGAAGTACGACCTTTGCCTGTATATCATACTCTTGTTTTTCCCGTGTCGTAGCATATAAATACCATCTTAAACCCTGCACATAGATGAGGCTGCTTCACTTTTCAGTTGGAACTTAAACTGATTGTCATAATTTCAAGAATTTAAATATTTCTAAAATGTAATAATCTCTGAGCTTTGACAAGTGGGTAGACGAATAGAAGTATTGAAGTGCTAGCAGTTTTTATATGATTTTCTGTTTTTGTCAAGATTACTATTCTTTTTATAGTTACATGTGCTAAGGGTGTTAAACTTTATCCTGACATGACAGAACTGCTTCAGATAATGCAAGGTTAAATTCAGATTTTCAGTACCCCTTGTTCCCTTCACATATAAAAAATTACTGAAAGAAAAAGACTAGAAAGAGCTGAGGCCTTTATACCTTGTGATCTTTTATTCATGTCTATGTCAAGTCATACATGATCATTTCTTACCAAACAAAGCTTTCTTTTGACAGGAGTATTTCTTTCTAAAATAGATTGATTTCTAGTATTAAAGAAGCAAGTTTAGTATTTGGTTCATGCCAACAAAGGCAATAATGGATCTTTATTATGCTTCTTATTGGCATTTAGACACATGCAATATGTCTCATGTCTCGTTTTCTCAATTCACAAATTGTAAAAGGAAGCTGAAGAATAAAGGCAGTAGATGATTGTACCCATTATTCTCATCTCAAAGTATTTTGACTGATTCTGCGGCATGCACTTCATCAGGTCCCAAACACCTTACCAAATTGTGTTAACCAAGACTGATATTGTCTTCCCTATTGATGTGGCTCGGCGTGCAATGCAAATTCAGGAGGTAAAGATCTACCTGGCTTCACGAGTTATTTGATGAACTATTGAGAATATAGTGACACTGTTTGTTGTTTATTGCAGGACCTCAAGAAAAACAAGTCAGCAGTTAATCCTGTGGTGAGTTTCCATCCCACCTAAATGGATGCCCCTTTAAATGATACAGTTGCTTCTGCCTGTATGTTATTAAGCATAATTCAGCAAACTAGGGTCGTGTTGATCGATCCTTGTATGGTGGAAATTGTGCTCTTGTTGACTGCAATTGAAAGTTAAAGAAAAATTTGGTTTCTGGCCACCAGTATATGTCCCATTAATATGATGGGTTTTAAATGATCGCAGATGATGGTGAGCTCAAAATCAGGAGCTGGTGTTCGTAGCCTGAGGACCGTGCTCGCAACCCTGGCTCGTTTTATTAAGCCATAGGTGATGATGCTCTTTTTATTCTCTTGCACTTTTAACAGCCTCTGATTATTTGCTGATATGGGCTTCATGAACCTCCCTGCTTGCAGCATTTGAAGTGAAATGATTCATCTTGATGGTTGACTGCCATGCAGTTCACGGAATGGAATAATACTGATATAGGTGAAGCATATGCTGAATGATGGTATTTCTCTTATCTATCTATCTACCTATTTATTTATTTATTATTTTTGTGGTATCAACTACAAAGTCAATGTTTAGTTCAATCAAAGCAGTGCGCCACTCATATTAGGCCAAAACTATACCCGGGGCAGGTGTTTTTTCTCCTTTAGACCTTCAGCTTCAATCCCAAGTTAGCCAGCCTGGGCACATGGTTGCAATTAATGTTTCTTTAGCGTGAACCAAAGCAAATAATGCTGCTTTCGTCAACCATGGTCGACTTTTGTTGTGTATAACCAACCACGAAGGTGCAATCTGTGTGCCCCTCGCTCTTAGATCGGCCATCAGATTTTATCCACCCATTTCTGATCTTGCTCCTTTGCCACGCTGAAAGATTGAGAGCAAAAAAAAACAAAAAAAATGCCGCCTTCTTGCTAGATTTCCCAATTGCCCTCCTATTGGGTTAAACAAGATACCGAACTTATAGGAATTTAGACCGGAATGACCTATTCCTGGTTGGATCAGGTCCAAGTAGGGATGTATCGTCTGATCACGTGTGATTAGGAGGATACACGTGATGAACGTCCCCGATTTACTTATCCATGCCGCAGCGGATTACGTGTAATTGTGTCGGGGTCCTTCTAGATGGAATAGATGAGGCCAAAAGTGTGGTTGCCATGATCAGAAGTTGCCAATTTTAAAAAGAGTGGAGGATAAATCAGACGGTGGAGATGCCTCGAATAGATTAAGACAGAAGACGAAATCCGCGCGGGGTGGTAGCCTCTTTTTTTTTTTTTTTTTTGGTACATCTGGTAGACTCTTTCCGAGGGGCAAAGTCCGCACCCACCTCGCCTCACCACTCACCAGTGGTGGGTCCCGCTGGAGAAATGTGGCGCGTGTTTGGACCGAGGATGCCACTCACCTCTTCCGCATCTTCTGTAAAAAAAGATATTAGTATTAAAAGATTTTTCCCTGCCTAATTCGCCCTCCGTCTCAAAAGTCAGAAAGGAGGGGGCGGCTCCGATCCTTTCCAAATCCCACTTCGAGCCCTGCTCTCTTCGTTGCTCTAGATCTTTGAGCCAAATCGATCCTGGTCTTGTGACAGAGAGATGTGCCCGTTGAGGGTGATTTTGATCTTCCTCTCGGCGACGCTGGCCGGGTTCTTGGTGTTGAGAGGCATCAAGTCCCAGCCGGAGGTCCATCAAGAGGACCAAGAGGTTGCTCCCAAAGAAGTTCTTCCTCTTTCCACAAAGGTAGAAGCCAGACAAGGATTCCTTGCTTTCATTCGGGATTTCATCAAATACCTCTGTTATAGGGTTTCTGGCCAAAATGAATCTCCTTTTCTTTGTTGTTCCTTCATCTTTTTGCTGTCTAATTAGGGTGTTTTTTTTTTGGTCTCCTTTGATGGTATAAAATTAAGGTTCGGAAGGCGATCTGTGCTGGATTCTGGACATGTGTGGATATGGCGAGCGGACGCTACTTGTGGAGGACTGTGGTCTCCCCGACTTCTGCTTCTGAAAGGAAGCAGAGCTGATCCCAACTGGAAGAGGTTCCGCCTCTGCCGATCTTTTCCTTTCTCTAATGCTGTTGTAATAATGATTGTTCAATTCTTACGTGGAATCAAGAATCAGGACTATATGTAGCTTAGACAATTATCCATTCCATGCAAAATTGGTGATGAAAGAACTTTTTTTATGCGAGACTTTCGAACAATTTAGATTTATCTTGGTCAGTTTTCAGTAATTTTACCATGCTGTATATCCACCTCTTCAATCTCCAGTCCGCTTGATGGCATCCCAAAAGGATGCAAGCTTTGAACAGCATTGTTATTGATCAATCTTTCAAAAATACCCGCAGACATATTGTTGAATAAATGAAAATTTAGGCAGGAAATACCACCTTCTCAAACTAATTTGAAGGACCAGGTACAGCATTTGACACCTGAGGTACATCAACAGGCATTACAATCATATACGTAGATAAGTTTTGGCTGGTACAACTACTCTGTTGTCAGCTGACTGAATGACATGAAGCGGCAAAAGCCAAGCAGTACCGAATAGCAGTTACTATTGGTGCCTTGATTCGCCCTGTAACTTCTCAAGAACACCGTAATTTTTCCCCCTTTTTGAGTAAATGCTGGTGGAGAAACTTGCTTAGTTAAAAAAAAAAAAAAAAAACCACAAGCAGGTTAAAGACTGAAATATTTTTTAGCCACATGATTAGATTAGTGTCATTATAACCATACATCCCGCTAAAAGTCATCTAGGGAGAATAAGAGAGGCATGAATCTCGTGGGCTTACTATTAGTTAATTTTATAATACTTTTTTTTAGTCTAGAAAGCTTGTGAGGAAGTGAAGCCAATAGGGGATGGTCTCCTAGTTGATCTTTCTCCAAGTATGGAGCATGGTGGTATCTGAAATCACCATTGGAAACGACCTTTGAATAAAAGTACATCATTGTCTGATACAATGTTCCCTGGTGTGTTTATGTTCCTTCTCTGCAGGAAAACCTTCAGAAGTTTTGGACGTTGTGTCTATTCTTGGCTAACACCGTACCATTATATAAAGATTGAATAAGGAGTTTAACTTCAGAGATACAAACTGGCTTAGGAGCAAGTGAGCAAGTAGTTAACTATAGTTTAAACATATGAAATGCAGAATTATCCTTGAAAGGAATTGCAGCACTCCATTCATTCTTGTTGTTCCATAACGCTCCCTTCTCATTCATCAAGCAGTCTATCCCAAAGATGTGCCCAGGAAGTTTGTGCAGGGATTTCAAAGTATGGTATACAACACGCACATGAGATTCCAACTTTATGAAGAATGGAATGTGATTGCTTATGACCGTAGTTTTGATGATACGATAATTACTTTTGGTAATTATCATGTTAGCACCAATTAACTTTAGTTTCATAAGATTAAATATATACATATCCAAGGATTCCAACCTAGGTTACCTCGCATGCAGGAGGTCCTTCTACCAACTGAGACATACTCTAAGACGCCAAGTGCATTGTTAATCTGGAGTTTCCTCTGCCATCCCTTCAAACATAAAGAGCAGGTCTGGTTTGATCCCACTGCGTGTTGCTTGGGCTGCTATTTTAGCTATGCAAATCTGGTATCCTTAAGGATGAGAATAAACCAGTTGATTTGCTGGCAAAGAATGAATGGTGTGATCACAATGAACAAATGAGGAAGGATTTTCTCAGGGTCCTTGAAACTACCATTCAAAGATGATACTTATGTGTTTGCATGTGTTTTTGTATGCGAACCCATACCATTCAACTTCTTATCATTCTATGCATTTTGGATGATATACGCCAAAATCAATTGTATACGAAGGTTGTGATCTTAACCTTCAATTTTTCTTGATGGTAGAACATGCACAAAAATACCATGCAAACATGGTGTAGTAAAATTAGTTTCCAAATTTGTTGGATTTAAAACTAAGAGAACATAAAAACCGCAATTCCAACTATAATTATATGCTTCGGAATTTCCCCCTGCCCTATTTGATTCACTAGCTATGCAAAGTAAATGACTTAACAAAGAAGGTTGCCTTCGGTAGCCAGCAAGGATGCGGGTTTCCACTAGCGGTGAATGGCACGCAACCGGCCTAATGCTGCTATTCTCGATAAATCACTGTAGTAAACTATGATTTTGATGACCTTCAAGTGTCGTGCATTATTAAATGTCATGGGCTTCAAGCGTGAGCAAGCTAAACTGCATCTTAGATGCAAAATTGCAGCGTCTATTTTGAGGATGATCTAATGATTAGATTTGCAAGGAATAAAAATTCTGGAGATTGCGTGTAAGATTTGCGTAGCTTTAGGTGTAGATTTAAACCCTGGATTCGGCTCCATTACTCAGTGGATCTTGGTTAGACCTAATGTCCAGGATAGACTAGACTTTTTGTAGATTAATCGTTCTCGGTCCATATCTGTTGCGATTCTATTTGGGACTCGATTAGGTTGTTTATCGAGTCTATTTGGGGCCACTCGAGAGAAGGCTCTTATCTGAACCGGTGGCGTCCAATTCATCATCATCCGCTATCGGTGTATCACATAACACGGATGATTGGATTTGCTGTTCCTCCTGATCCGGTGTTCCTTCTCCCTGTGCGGTTCTTGGCAATTCGAATGGAAGCCTCCAGAATGAAAGGGGCAACCTTGTCAATAAAATGCCCCAAACGCCTCCAACGGTCAAATTGTCATGAAACCCTAAGCGGCCAAGCCTCAGAGAGAGAGAGAGAGAGAGAGAGAGATGGGAAGACGGAGAGGGAGATCGGGAACCCAGTTGGAGGCGAGAGAGATAGAGAGGAGGGAGGTGGGGGAGGAGGAAGTAGATGAGGGGAAGGAGAGCGGTTTCTTTGCGTGTTATCTGCTCTGCTCCTTGAGCCCGCGCCACAAGCGCCGCACTTACATCGGGTACTCCATTCATCCAATCTATCTCCGTCCCTTTTTCTTTTTTGTTTTTTTTCTTCTTCTTCTTTTGATCCATTCAATTGAAAGTTAGGATCTTTATTGTACAAAGCCTCCCCCTTTTAGTCGTTGTTTCTTGGTTCTTTCCACACAGGACAACCCAAATCAGGCTTCTTCAACGTTCTTGTTGAACTTTTGTCTCGATTTATATATTTTATTCTTGCTTAAGTTTTTTTTTTTTTTGGTTTTATATACTGTCTTCTATGGCACTTTCCTTTTTAACTGTTCTTGTGGTATCAAAGGAATGGTAAAAGAGAGAAAAGAATGAATGTGAGTAAGGAAAATGTAGTGGTGATCCAAATCTGTAGCTGTAATTCTTGATGTTACCTCTGAGGGTTATACCAGGAAAGAAAAGGTGAAATTTGTAAAATGAAATGATAATCGCTTGTTACTTTTCTTCCCTACTAGAGGCCCATCTTGTTATTGATATCTTTTTGTTAGCGATTACGTATAACTCATCTAAATCCAGTATACTCCAGGAAAGCGGTCTCTTTTGAACAGGTTATTTCAGTTCATATTGGACATTTTTGCTGCTCGAGAAGTACTTGTCATGAAATTTATTGACGCCAAATTATAGCTTTCTGTTGTTGTGTTGGTCTCTGAATTTTGTTAGGTGACCAGATTGCAAATGTTCAACTAACAATTAGTGAACACTCTCCATTTAGAAAGGTTTTTTTCTTTCTTTTTTATCTAAACATAATATTAGTGATGTACATGTTAAAGTCATCATGATTATATATGATTAAAATTCTACCTTTTGTAGGTTTACTGTCAATCCTCGACGGAGGATTAGACAGCACAATGGTGAAATAAGGTGTGGTGCATGGAGGACAAAGCAAGGGCGTCCTTGGGAGATGATTTTGTGCATCTACGGCTTTCCCTCAAATGTTTCTGCTCTTCAGGTTGTTACCATGTGCATTTGTTCTAATTAATTATGCATGTTTGACTTAAAAGATCCAAATTCACTGTTAATTTGAAAATCTTAATAGTTTAACTCTCTATCAATCCGGATAAGATCGAACATATAATTTGACAGTTGAGATTGTGGTGGTTAATACACGTGGTTATATGATTGGTGACCTTGACACCGGAATTTGTTATTTGTCATGCAGTATTTTAAAGGGGAACTAAAAGATACTCGTGGATGTTGGGTAGTTACAAGTCTCCAACATCACAAAAGCTTTATGCACCAAATCCATGACATTTTGCTATATGTTTCACCGCAAGGACTGAAACATTATGGTGTTGATTGTCACTACATCATAAGTAATTTTTCTTTAGTCTGATGCAGACCAAGTGCTTTTTACAATTCCCAGAACATAAGGATTGACTGAAGACTTTTCAAAATAAAAAAAGATTTGGAGTATGGAAACAACTACGATAGCTGCACCTGTTGGTGGAAGATATTAAGTGAGGCAATATAACCCTGATATAATTTAACATATACATGTTTTCATATAGGATAATTCTTTTTTATTTCCTTTTGGAATGACAAAGTTAGCATGAATCATATTTTATGTTTGCGTGGAGGTTCTGAGTCTTCTGACAATATCTCATGGGGCTCTCCTTCTTACTTTGTCTTTCTTTAGGTAGGGATGGGTTCGTACCAATTCTTGAGAATCCTTAACTATAAGAGTTAGGTTCTTCCATTCTCTAAACCAAGGGTCTTGATTAAATCTTGATGCTAGATTTGTGAGAGCCTTATGGACTTAGCCTTTTGGAATATTCTATTAAATTATGCTTTTACATTTTCTTACCTTTGAAATGATATTGTTCATACTGTTTTTTGTGCATCTAAATTTTTCTTAACTAGTAAGGTGACATGTTCTTGAATCCTAACTATGAGTTGAAAGACTATTAACTAATAAGATTTATGCAGCTGTTAAAGAAGTCCTTTGAGAACATACGGATTGAATGAATTTTCAAAACAAACAAACAACTAGGATAGTTGCACCTGCTGGTGAAAGATGTGAAGCAAGGAAAGATAACGATGACATAATTTGACATATATCATGTTGAATGTTTCTATGGATGTGTTTTCAAACAGAATAATTCTTTTTTTTCCTTTGGAGTGGCAAAGTTAGCTTGAATCATATTTTTATGTTTGCACGGCGGTTCTGACAATATCTCAATGGAGTTTCCTTGTTACTTCATCTTTCTCTAGTCAGGGATTGTTTGTACCAATTCATGAGAGTCCTTAAGTATACGCTTTAGGTTCTTGCTTTCTCTAAACCTAGTGTCTAGATCAAATCTCAATGCTAGATTTGTGAGAGGTCTATATACTCTTACTTTTGGAATATTTTGTTAAAATTATGCTTTTTTTATGTTCTTACCTTTGGAGTAGTATTGTTCAAACTGTTGTTCATGCATCTTAGTTTTTCTTAACTAGTAAATTGACATGTTCTTAAATATTGACTATGATTAGAAGAGAGAATATCGACTAATAAGATTTATGCAATTGTTAGAGAAGTCTATAATGTGGAAAGGAGGACTTTAACTGAGCAAACATTTAACTATTTTCAAGAGAATACTATGTTTGAGGAAGTAAACCTCAAATTGAGCAATAATATAACTCCAAACATAATCTGACCAAAATCGTTGGATTGAGGATTTCAAGGTCAAGCTGAAAAATTTGTGACAAGACTTGTTGGTTACATCTATTCTTACAATCACGTGTACTGGCCAAAGGCTGTGGCTTGTAGATGTCATATTATGCGCCCAGCTGCGCTGCTAGCAATTTGGCTTGTTGAGATCCTATTGCCTAACAAATTGCTAATGTGAAGATGGTTGAGGCATATTTCCATCACTATGAAAAGAGTTTGTGAAACTTATTCCAGATGAAGGAGATTTGCCTTTGGAGTAAGCCGCCCAACAATTTGATGAATAGAATCAAATTAAGGAGCTGAGGAATTTGAAGAATGAGTCTTTAGAGAGGAAGCATGATTGCTTACTTTCGTGGTATAATATATGTTCTTTTACCCCTACAACTGTTGGAGAAGATTGGCCATTAAGTATGTTTTCTGGTGTTCTGTATTGTAGAACTACTGCCTCTGCTACAAGGTATTCAGTTTAACTTGTATTTTAGATCCATGTTAATGTTCAACAATGTTGTTGTTGCTTCTGTAAGGGTTCAAAAAGTTCCTTGGATTCATAAGGATCTTGGAGGTAGAGTTTCTCAGCCATATTGGTGATCAGAGGGGTTTATGTTATTGATGGATGTGCCCAGGAGGACAAAATTTGGCTGGAAGAGTTTGTGAGTCTTGTGCAAGCATGATACACTAAATGTGTTTTTAGTTGTAACATTGGATATTCAATAATTTGATGCTTGAGAGGTAGCATTCTAAATTAGTTGCCTTACTATTGCATGAGCCATAAGGGGCAGAAAAAAAATTAAGGGCCAATTAAAGACAGATTCAAAAAAGGTATTTCATCTATCCAGGATAAAATGAAAAAGAGTTCATATAGGCATAAATAAGTTCATCGGTGGTGCGCATGAAACATAGTAACACATTCAGATTCATGATTATTGTGCCAGGAAAATTGTTGAAGTTATAGGAAATAGAGAAATAATGTGAAAAATATTCAGTAGGCAGAGTTTGATGAGGGGGTTTCTTTTTTCGCCTGGTGGGTGGGCGAGGGAGGCAATGCATGGCATATCTATAAGATTTTTCTTTGCTCGTGAAAGTGTTATATATTATTAGATTATTTCTTTTTCTTCTTGAATAGCCAGATTCCTTGGATCAGTGCAGGGGAATAAAGCTTTCAAAAGAAATTTGATCCAAGGTTCAGCATCTTTATGTTTTCAAAAAAAATTAAGTCATATCTACAGAAATGTCATTTAATGACCTGATAGCTGGCATTATTAATAAAATGAATGAGAATGAGGTGGAATAAATTTGAGATAGGCATATTTGTTTTAGGCTTATTTTATAGACTTTAAGCTTTTGTAGCTTCTGCAATATTGTATGAATGAAAATGAGGTGGAAGCTTTTTTAAAAGAACAATGATCAAGATTCATTTAGCTCAATTTTGTTGCTTATGTGAAGGTATTTCACTATTTTATATTGAGTTTTGTGCCCCTAGAATTTATTCAAGCTCTATGTTTTCTTTTATATAGAATACAATACATAAGCATTGTTCTGATTCTGGAGGAAGGTTAGCTATATTTTAGTATACTATGAATGCCCAATATGCCAAAATAAAATTTCCCATCTAGCGCATTGGGACAAAGCTCCCTTAAATATAGCTAACCTTCCTCCAGAAACATGTGCTAAATGGAAATTTTTAGAAAAAAAAGGAAGAAAATAAACAAAAAGTGATATTGCTGAAAATTGGAAAAGAAAAAGATAAAATATTATGTAATTAATAATCATCGAAACACAATATTCTCTAGTTCTTACTGCAGTTGAAAACATGAAGACATCAGCCCTTTGGACCTCCATCTACTCTGTTCTTAGTTAAAAAAACATCTGTTTTTCTCATGTTGTGATCTTTTAGAAACAAATTGATATCATTTGTTCAGGATGTTACAAGATTTTAGAACATAACTCTTGAAGCCTATGGCTGCAGTTTGAATGGGCCTGGCAGCACCCGAAAGAGTCTTTAGCTGTCAGAAAAGCTGCTTCAAATTTTAAATCCCTCTCTGGCGTAGCAAATAAGATCAAGCTTGCATACACGATGCTCTCTCTTCCAGCCTGGGAGAAGTAAGTGCCTTTATGCAATTTATGACTCTCATATTCTACATTTTGGCCATTGTCTACAATGGTAGGAACACTTACTGTGATTCTCCTCTATCAGTTTAAACCTCACCGTTAATTTCTTCTCAACAAAGTATATGAAGCATACTTCTGGCTGCCCGGGATTGCCGAAGCAAATGAACGCTGTAATTTGTGTCATGGATGAACTTCCCTGCTATGTGAAAGGTCAGATATTAGATGTCAACAATGAAGAAGATGAGCCCGAGAACAATAATGAAGATGCGAATCCTTCTGCTTCATCAGATATATCAATTTATCATGTGGAAGGAGATGCCTCTAATGTGCAGACATCCAGTAAACACCTCTTTGATTGGAAGGACGCTGATGATTTCAGACGGTCAGTGGAATTAGAGGATTCTCTATGTGCCGTCCTCCAGTCTCCAAAGCTCACCAAGGAATATTGCAGAAAAGCATCCTGCAACAGTTCCACCAACATGCTGGATGTATCAGTCAATCACGAAGTGGAAGATTTTTATAATGTGGGTAAGGCTTCCTTCGATGACCTGTTCCATTGGAAGGAATCTGATAATTCTAGACGGTCAATGGAGGCAATGTCATATTGCCTTAGCGAATCTCCTCAGCCCATCCTGGAGCGCAGCAAAACCTCATCAAGCAGAACTCCCAGATCATGTGGTAGAGATCCCATTGGGTGTCTTCAAGGAAATGATTTGGACGAGTCCAGACAACCATCAACTCCCCAAAGGTCCAATAATAAGGCTTCGTTGGATAGCCAATCTCTTTCCCCTGAAGGTGATGTAATAAATCTGGTGACACCATCCAGCTACTTGATTCACTTCCGAACCAAGAGGACTCTTGTTTACCCAGAGATCATCGATCTGACCGACTCTCCTGTCATTATTCAACTGTAATAACTTCTGGACACCGGAAATGGCCAGCAAGCATGCACCACTGCTCGGCACTGTATGTTGGAGTTGTCATTAATCCTGGTCAATCTATGTATGTTGGAGTTGTTGAGGAGATATTAATTGTACATCTTGCTTTGATTTTGCTCTAGAAACTTGAGCCTGGAAGTGCTATGGTGAATTTGCAAGTTTAGTAAATGAAGCTAGTGTTTGTGATCATTGATTGAGCTTTAGGACCATGTGGTTGGAAAAGCTGTCTCATGGTTCCTTGTGCAAGGAGTGCACATGGCCATATGAAACTACAGCATTTTATCGAGGCAGGGAGTTTCAGTTATGATTTTTATAGTTACCAAGTCCACTCTTCAACCTGATGATTCTCGACTCTTTTCTGCTGTGTGGACTGAGGAATGATCAGTAAAAAGGGATGTGTAAACTTAAGCTTCTTCAGATAAATGAGATGTTGCCTGTAATTATTGTATTACTGCTGACTTGTAATGAAGATGACCACTTACCTAATGTTCATAGATAATTTTATCCTTTAGGCATATTCATCATTAGATCACACAACTTCTAGTCATCATGATCATTAATGTGCTTTTCCAGACCAAGACTACATGTTAGAGCTACTGGCCCTTACCTTTCCAACTTTCCAACTTGGAGCATCAGCCCAGTGCAGGTACTGAGAGAGGCGCCCACTGGAGGACCAAAGTCTCACTGGTTAAAGCTGGCAATTTCCATTTAGCTTGATCAGCTTGGTCAGATCTTTAGAGCTTGATAGAAAACCCACCTTTGCAGGTGAGGACCTTCGAAATCATTCAATCGGCTATGCACCTACCTTCATCGAGTGCCCTAGTAAAATTCATTGATATTACTTTGAGAGGCCCAGGTCATGGACAAGGAGATGCCGACCTTACATAGGCAAATGACCTGTGGGGCAAGGCCATGCACTAAATCAGTCCTTAGAAAAAGTGGCAACAAACTATGGCAAAACTTTGCTTTACCAGTCCATAATAACGGACCACCGACATTTTTCATTGTCTACAAACCAACAGTCAGATCTTGGATTGCACCATCCTTTGTTGCTTTCTTTCAGTCATGAAATGCAAGTTGCAGTTTGCAAAAAGACGGTAGCATCTTTCATGTGAAACAAGGATTGACCTTCCTTCGCACGAATCTACCATTGGATCGTACGATGGTCGCTTCAAGATCTATACAGGCTTATGAATGAAGGCATTCAGAAATGCTTTAAAATCTATGCAGGACATGACCTAATGGTTAAAGCCACAAAAGAAGATCAATCATTCTTTCGCATGAAAGATACAAATATAGCCCAGTAGCTGCAAGAACAGCCACTGCTACAAAACCTGGAAAAATGTAATCAAGGATCTAAAAGACCCCTGATTCATCAATCAATCAGAATAATCTTGGCACCGCACTACCAGCAGCTCCCTCGCACAGATTGTGCAAGGTTCCACCCATTCACTGTTCCAATTATCTGACCTTATAAAGACCAAATGGCAGTTCCAAAGTCCATGCGAGAAAAGACTGATCTTAGAAACACTTTCGTTTCTACCGGGCATATTCAAGGTAAAAAGCCCTATATCGTTACGCCATTCCAAGGACCATTGCCGAATCTGAAGAGGGTCGTGTCATTTCAAAGACCAAAAATATAAAATACCAGCAAATAGTAGTGCTCATACACATCTTAATATTGGAACAAGTTCACAAAATTTAAAATCACGACGATCAAGAAACTGGAAATACAACATAGAGATTATGATAACATGCAAACAGTAGCAATTTGAAATCACTCGTACAAACATAAAAGAAAAATGCCAATCACTGATTTTGCGACTGCTGCTGCTGCTGCTGCTGCTGAGGCTCACGATCGCCTTGCCATGCCCAGACAATGTCCTTGAGAGCTGGTCTCATGTCTTCTTTCAAGAGCTTTTGATACTCCAGAGTATCCCCATTTGACTTCTTCAATTCCACCAAATGAAATAGAGGAGCAACCTCAAAAATCTCAGCATCCATGCCCAGGACCCTCCCTGCATTTGACCCCTCCATCTTTAACACCCCATCATGCTTTTTCTTCACTCTTAACTTCAAGCGCCTGGCAACATCCTCCAGCTTTGAGATGATGGCCGATGCAGGTTGCATAGAAATGAACCTTGCTTCTTTCCTGTGGTCCCCTTCCTCAAATAAACCTGAAAGATCAAAACCTGCCGAAAGAGAGATGATATCAAAAGCGTTCAAGTTTGTGACCCTAACTGACTCTTGCTTTCCCTCAACAGTGTTGCTCTCAGAGGAACCAAAGGCTGCAGCAACATCCACAGTAACACTTTCTTGGGTTTCTCCTTCACTATTTATTATTTTATCATCAAAACCCTTTCTGAACCAAGGATTTTCCATGATTTTGGCGATTGATATCCTGGTACTGGGATTTGGGTCTAGGATCTTATATAGCAGCTTCCGAACTTCAGAAGGAAACCAACTGGAGCATTTAAATTCACCTTTTCCAATCTTCCTGTACATTTCCATCAGATTTGAATCATGGAAAGGAAGATAACCAGCCAACAACACAAACAAAATCACCCCACATGACCAAATATCAGCTTTTGCACCATCGTATCCTTTTCTGTTGATCACCTCCGGAGCAACATAAGCCGGAGTCCCACAAGTAGTGTGCAATAAGCCATCCTGCCTCTTAGACTCAGCAAGGGCACTCAACCCAAAATCTGAGACTTTTAAATTGCCATTTTCATCCAACAGCAGGTTTTCAGGCTTCAGATCACGGTGGTATACACCTCTGCTGTGGCAATAGTCCACAGCACTGATCAGCTGCTGGAAGTATTTTCGTGCAACATCCTCCTTGAGCTTACCTTTGGCAACCTTGTTAAAAAGCTCACCACCTTTGACATACTCCAGGACAAAGTAAATCTTGGTCTTGCTTGCCATTACCTCATAAAGTTGAACAATATTTGGATGTTTCACCAATCTCATTACCGAAATCTCTCTTTTAATCTGCTCAACAAGCCCAACCCTCAACACCTTCTCTTTGTCGATGATCTTTATAGCAACACTCTGGCCAGTTTTAAGATTCCTAGCATAGTGTACCTTTGCAAAGGTTCCCTGTCCTAGTAACCTCCCCAACTCATACCTTTGCATCAAAGTAGTCCCTCTATTCTCCATTCCTTTCTATTATATCTTCACAAAACAAATGCTACACGATCCTGCTGTCACGATATAAACTATTTACAAAACTCTACCAGCGGAAGAATTCAACCATCGTCGCCAATGTCATGATCCAGCACAGCAGGCTTTATAATTCCCTTATCTCCATTGTGCATAAGCACATGGAGCATGAAGTGGATTTGTGTGTGCTGTCTGATCCCATAGAGATTGACCGAGGGAGGCCCAAAGGGAGTTACAATCCCATGTGCCTCAGACAAGGACACCTTGGCGTTCAAGCACATCTTTCAGCATTCCCAGATAATTGTCTTCCGTGATTGGCTGGAAATAATTGAAAGAAAGACAAATCCATATTAAAATTTTAGTACAACATCTCAAGTTATAACTACTTGTCCAGGGTTGACTCGTAAACTAACATTCAGAAAACGGAAAAGAAAGAAAGATCTGACACAAGCAGGAAAAAGAAAGGTTAACAACCAGAAACCATGCAGCTACCAAAATGATCATATATATAATTTTTCCTTCTTTGTAGCACAGACGCAAGCATATTCATCATTTACAATAATACAAGCAAAGTCGATAAGTTCTAATTGAGGACATCTACTTCAACTCTGTTAATTCTCAAACATGATCGGTTTGTATGGCAAACCAGAAAACTGGAGCCTTAACCCAGTAAAAGCAAATATCAATTTACCAAAAAAGTAGATGTAAGACAGGCCTCGAATTTAAAAGATATTAATTCCTTTTAGCCGAACACTTTGCAAAACCAATAAAGAAATCACAAAGAAAGAGGTAATTACACGCAGGGAACAAAACAGAGACGAAGAAAATTCAAGATCTCACTATCCAATTATAGTAAGCAGTCAAGGATATAAAATTATCAGCAGAAAACACGACCGTAGCAGAAACAACAACAAAAAAAAATCCCCCTTCATTCTTTTTATGAACTAAATAATAGGTTCGCCATCCTTATTTAAAAAAATAAATCAAATTCTCGACTTTATGAAAAAAAAATGGAACTTTGTAGCTCTCATAACACGAAAAAATGCAAGAAACCATTCAAATAAGCGAAGACAATTTTATATCAAGAAAACGATTAGGCTTTGTGAGGGAAAAGGGAAACAATCAAAGACAGGTCCTTTAACAACCTAATCTTTTAAGGGGGAAAAACCATTTTTCCTCCAAAGCGAACATCAGCATAAGCCAAAAAATTGGAGTTAAACATATAACAGTTAAAAAATTTAGGGCAACAAAAAAAACCCAAAGGAAATTTACCTTTCCCAATGTACCAGAAATCCACCAAATCCGTAAATTCTTGGCCTATCCTATGGGATCCAAACCTCCAACCTCCGACAGATGGATCGATCGAGAAGGGGAGGAGAGGAAGGCAGCCTGAGATCGAAATCGGGGATGGGAGCGGAGAGGAGAAAAAAACCCTAACCCTGGCCCTATTTTTATGCTTCACCTCTCGATGGCTTTTTATGAAATTAGCTGCGGGAGCCCAAGCTGCCTTATATACGGCGATTCGAAACTTCTCCGTAGTCCCCTTCCAATGTACGAAAGTGCCCCTGCTTCTTCTCGAATTTACCGTGATAGAGATAGACCGGCCTCGGACGCGCCTGTATCGCTTCTATGATGGCGGCTCCGCGTACGTAGCTGGATGACAAGTCCAATAGGCTTTCTAATTTGTTGTTCAGCTTGGTCGCGATCCATTTTGATGTAAACAGGATGTATGGTATGCGCGTCCTGGATGGACGGACGGATGGAGCCGAAGTGCCGCACACGGCCACCATGAGAGGCTGGCGGCAGCGCTATAGCAATAGTAAGAGCGTGCCAGCTTCGTCGAGAACGAATAGTGCGTAGCACGTCCGTCGCAGGCCAAAAAGCTTGCACGATGCAATGTGGAAAGTCCGCTGCGACAGCAGCCTTCTACTACCCTGTGGGGCATCTGTCCAAAGCCAATCTCGAATGTTTCAAAGTATCGAGGAGCATTGCAACTGTAAGAGCTACCGGGCTTCTGATATTGTACACGCCAGCCTAACTTGAGACAACCAGCTTAGTAAATTGTATGGGTATGATACATGAACTAAGACAATCATATTTTTGTGAATCCACATTGAATAATTAACATGATATAGTTCGTGTTACCAACAATAGTATTACTCTTACACGAAAGTTGGGGCACATAATGTTAGGATCTATGACGACTTCATGAGTGTGTAGATCAACGGCCTTGTAGCCTCGTTGATATAGATTCTCTGCACATAGTTCATAGGTTGGAAAATGTTTGGCCAATGATTGTGACGTTTATATAAAAAGAAGAGAAGACTTAATGGTCAAGCTTTTATTATTATTGTACGAAGACTTAATGGTCAAGTTTTCATTACATATATAAAGTCTAGCTAGAAAATTTTTGACGCCAGCATGATGAACAAACGATTAAAATATTGAACGTAGGAAAGAGAAATACAATGGACATGATGATATATAATATATCACCACAATATTATAAAAACCCGATAATAGCATCTGCTATGAAAAATTAATGTAGGTTACATAGAAATGCTTTTTTTTGGGGGGTACAAACGCTTGTTTAAAAAATGACCATACCTAAGATTCACAAGAGGAAATACACAAGGACCCATAAGGTCTATACCTAACATGTAGTCAATTTGGCTTATTGGAGTTCCATTCGGAGCCAACTTGACTAGGATCAGTATTCAATAGATAAAAGGTCCATCCTTAGCTAATTCGTAATTTACGAGAAGTGTAAGGTCAATCTTGATCGTAGACATACATGCCCGAAGGGTGGTTCTATATATACCCCCCCCTATTGCTCAGGACACCCCCCAAAAATTAAAAAAAAATTAAATACTCTCTACACCCCCCCATTTGCTAAGGACACCCCTAAAAAATTAAAAATTCCTAAATTACCCCCCACCCTCCCCACCGCCTCACCTAAATTGCTCTCTACACCCCCCAAACCCCCCCCACCCCGCTCTTCCCCTCCAAAACACCTCGCCAACGCCCAAAACCCCCCCGTTCCCCCTTCTCCCTCTCGTCGCCGGCATTCTCCCGATCTCCGACCACCTCGCCGGCTTCTCCCGGAACCACCTCGCCGGCTTCTCCCGAAATTTTTTTTTTTCACGGTTCGTGCTCCGTTCGGCACTGGATCGCCGAACAAAAGGCTTCTGTTCGGCTGAACAGTGCCGGACAGAAGCCTTCTGTTCGGCACTGTGCAGCCGAACAGATCTGTTCGGTTGAGGGTTGCCGAACAGAAGGCTTCTGTTCGGCACTGTTCAGCCGAACAGAAGCCTTTTGTTCGGCGATCCAGTGCCGAACGGAGCACGAACCGTGAAAAAAAAAAAATTTCGAAACAAGGTGGAACACGTACCTTTGCGGCCGATTCTTCGTCCCAAATCACTAGTTGCTTGTCCATGCTTCGAATGGGGCTTAAATCTCTTTCAAAGATCGCCTAAACGATGTAAATGGATCGAGGGATTTAAGGGGGGTTTGAGGGGTGTTTTTTTTTTTTTCTTTTCAAAACGAAACGGAGGAGGAGGAAGGGGGGGTGTATGAGAAAATTTCAAGGGCAATATGGTAATTATACTAAAGGTTAGTTTGGGTATTTTTTTTTGGTTTTTGGGGGGTGTCCTTAGCAATAGGGGGGGTGTATATAGAACCACCCATGCCCGAAGGGCCCGGAATGCCATTACCTCCCGCGGGAAACCAGCGGCTCCGCACCGAAAAGTAGAGGAAAAACCAACGGCTCATTAGTTTACCTAATTAATCATAAGCATTAATTTATTGTAGAGCTCATTTAACTAAATTATCCCCCTATTTATCTATATATCTAGTGGACAATAAATTATCTCCATATCTACGTATATATCTATATATCCATTAATTTAACTATTAAATTTCTCCCCTATCTAGAAATATATAAAATTTTAAAAAAATAAAAAAATAGTATTCCTCCCATGTTATGAACGAATCATGTCTTTCCCAATTTCGAAATCTAAACTTATTTGTAGCTCAAGGCCTTTCCAAATAGATATAAGTTAAAAAAAAATAGCTATAGGTGGAAGAAAAGATTTATCATTTCTTAAATTAATCAGATTTTTTTTTTTTGTAACTTAAAGCAATTAAAAATTCACTCATCTATTTCTTTTCAATCTCAAGCTAGCAAAAAGAAGATATAAGCTTCAATGATGTACCAAGTGACATCGGTAAGAAGAAGAGAATAATAATTTTTGATCAAAACTAGAGATGAAAGTAGATAAGATAATATCTGTTCAAATCTATTTTCGATTCTGAATCTATTTACATATGGATAGAAATTTGAACCCGACATATGTATCTATATCGTAATCTATCAAAGAAAAATAGATATGGATATGGTTAGACAACTATTCAATTTGTATCCAAATATCTACTTCTATTTATAAATCTATTTATTTTATATAGCACTTATAAATTTTTAAGAAAAATAAATGATCATATTACTATGCTACTAACTTCGTTTACCTTTCACTTAGATTTTTTTTTTTATTTTATGGTCATAAAGTTTAATTATTTGACATATATTCATATTTATATCTATACTTCTAGTATTTGATTTGTATCCATATCTGTTTAAAATAGGAATAAAAGTGGATTAGATAATATCTGCTTGGATCTATTTTCGTATCTGAATCTTTCAAATATGAATAGAAATTTGGGCATTCGACTAATATTCGTATCCGTCAAAAAAAAAAGATATGAATATAGATAGACAACTATTTGATCTGTATCCGAATTCGATTTCATTTGTAACCCTATTTAATTTAAAATGGTACTCATGAATATTAAAAAACATAAATGACCATATTACCATGCTATTAACTTGATATATCATACATGTAGTCATATTTTTGGTTCTATAGTTATAAAATTTAATCATCCAATTTATATCCATATTGATATCCGTACTTTTGGTATCTGATTTATATTCATATCCATTTAAAATAAATATGGCTATGAATTTTTGCATCTGACTAACATTCATATCCGTATTTGTATTCGTCAAATAAAACAAATATGAATATGGATATACTAGTATCCGATTCGATTCGATTTAAGCCATAGTTTAAAACAAATAGAAAATGATATTTTGCATTTAACATCCATATTGATATTTGTATTAATCAAACAAAACTAATATGAAATAGAATGGGATGAATATATTGATATCCATATCCGATTTCATCCTAAACGCAAATCAATACGAGTAGAATGGGATCAAATCGGGATCCAAAATTTAAAACTTTAAATCTATCTATTTATATTTCCTGATATTTAATAGTTTTTATATTTATTTTTTTATCTTTTTTGTCGTGCTGCTGGTTAGTGGTGGATTCAGTCCAACTAAAAATTAATTTATGGTGGGGTATCTTTCTTATTAAGTATTAATTCCTTCGGAAGCCGGCGCGGTCCCGTGATCCGCGAGCTACCTTTGGACGAGAGTCCAATCGTCGAGTGACAAGATTCTCTGCCCCCGTCCGGTCCATACGCGTGTTCTAAATGGACAACCCACGTGGCGTCAGAAATGACCGTTGCTGCAACAATACCCGGCCCCTCTGGCGGACGGACCCGCATTCTTACGTTACTCCCCCTCCATGATGGCATTAATTGACTCATTGAAAGAGGGTAGTCTCGCCACTTTGTCATCTTGGATTGCCTTGCACTCAACTCTTACTGCAAGGAGTCAATGGTGGCCGTTTCATAGAACCTAGGGATTGATGCCACGCAGCTTTCGAAATAGTGTTGTGAATCCGATCCAAAATCCTCTAGGGCTCGTGGCTTCAATGACCGAGTATCTTGAGAAACATCCCACGTGCATAGCACCGATGGGCTATTAGCTATAGAGATGGAGCGCAGGACAGCATGAAAAAACATTTCATACGCAAGACGGATGCTAGAGGCTGAGCGCATCATTCTCGAAGAAGACTCGGCTACAATAATCAACTGGATACGAGAAGAGAAATAGAAATCTCCTACCATGCGACATCCGTCTCGTGCTGAAACTGCAGCACCTTTCTGGCAGTGCACGTGTACCGAAAGATGAGTAGGGCCGCAGACTAGGTCGGTTCTATGCTGCGCAGCACTCCAGAGAGATATGTTAGCCAAGCTCTCCCTCGCATTTGTGTTAGATTGTAGCACTTGATTCTGCCGGTTGCACCTACGCTAAAATAGGATAAGCAGCCGTTGTACCAAAAAAAAAAATCCTCCTAGACCATTGCGCATAATTATAATATAAAAGATTATTATTTGCTAAATTAATATTATAACTATTATAACAACCATTGTTAGTTTCTGTAAAGTAATAACTAATGGCAGAAAATAATAATAATATTTTTTCAATTGTTTGCCAGCGAACATTTGCACGATATTACAAGCATCAGATATTTTATCGGAGATTCTTTTAGAAAATTTTACAGAGAATATTGAATTTAGTTAAAAAATAATAGCTAGTATAACAATCATCATTAGTTTTTGTAATGCAAAGTAATAATCAATTACAGAACATAATAATATTATTTTTGCAATTGTTTGCCAATAATCATTCATGCGACATTTCAAGCTCATCCAAGAATAAGATGTCTCGTGAGGGATTCTTTTAGAAAATTTTATAGAGAATGCATGGATGCCGCACTATTTTCTTCCTCTCTTCAGTTAACATTGTCCTTGTGCCCTCCATTTTTCCAATCAGGATCAAAGCTTGATTCATGGATGGTGCTCCCAATATACCTCCTAGTGATCACATAAACCTGCACAACTAGATTAAAACCATTTACATTGTAGAAAGGACCACTTCAAATACACCTTAAAATCAAAACACTTGATTGCCATGAACATCAATAGAGTTCACCCGAACTAATATTTGACACGGATTAACTAGCTGTAAGTGTAATGCAGTACATGGTGCCATGGTTTAGAGGCATTAAACCAGTCACCCCAGCAATTCCCTTGTATTTCGCACCACTTTGCTAGGTCCAAATGTGGATCAAATGATAAATGAAGCAAATGAGTGCTTGGGGTAAGTACGTACCTTGTTTTTGGATGCATATATTGCAGCATTCTTGTTTCTATAACTAAATTAGATCCAGACAAAAAAAGACTAGTGGCACATCCATTTTCTGTCCTTGCAATATCTCATCGAAAATTGCCATTCTTGTTTCAGCAAGCAAACTAAATCTGCAAGACAAATCTAGTAGTATCTCTATTGGTCATGCTTGCATTTTCTTATCAAAAAGTGGTCATCTGGTTTTATTAAGCCAGCTAAATCTCCATGACAAATCCAGCCATGAATCTATAGGTCATGCTTACATGTCATCACCAAATATGGGGTTGGAAAGGCTTCCGGCTTCATCAAAACTTTATTTGAGGGGTACATAAAAGGCCAAGACCGAGTTCATTATGTTAAACCACAAACTTTCGAAGAGTTTGTGGGCCAAGATATGGCTTGATCTTGCGTATGCAATCATTTGATAATTTTGTCTGCAAGCTATGCAGGAGAATTAGCAAAAGTTCAGACGCCATGTGGTCTAACTTACTTGGAAGGGCGAAATAAGAGGATGAGAAGGCCAGGAGACATCTGGCAGAGCTTGCAGCAAGAAATCATAGAACCAATGCCAAAACTACTTCTGGGCGTTGGACAAGCCATTTTATTTAAAAACGAAAAGCTTTCAATTGTACTTGGACATTGGCCAAGCCAAGGATGGAAAGAGAAACCACAGCGCCTCATGATTGGTTCCCACCTTCCCCAAAGTAAGATCATAGATGTTTTAGGATGCAGAGAGAAAAATATTAGATCAAGTGCTCATCAACCATTCCAATCAAGGACCAACTCTTCCGCCTTCTCTGCTCATGAGATGACGCATTTGACAAGCAGGATTTGCTTGGCTATCCTCTTGCACGCCTTCTTAACTTTTCTTCCACCTGTCTTTTGATGGAACTTTTCTTGCACTGCCAGTTAAACAAGATTATCATTGCACCAACAATATCCAGGCAGAGAACATAAATTAATAATAAAGCATGGAGATAGATTCAAATACAGTTACCAGGATATAAGGCGAATATTAACAAGAATATCCTCCTTACATCAAATTAAAATACAATTACTTTAACAGGAATGGTTGATGATGTTTTATTATATTTTATTCTATTATATTTTATGTGGCTTAGAATTAGCTGTAGCTGTTGTACTAATCCCAAAGGAGGAAGAAATGAAACCTCTATTTAAAAAACTGGTGCCTGCAGAGACTACACTAAATTTTAAAATATTTTTAGTATAATAAGTTAAACTACTAACAACTCATCATTTTAAGGGGTACAGTGAGGAGGATAAAATGTGCCGGGCATGTAGAAATAAGATGCACATGTAAGCAAGCTTTTTCAGGCTCAAGGCCGGTCCGCACAAGGAAGATAATGTTCTCAATATTGGATTAAACTTTTAAAACCCTTCTCATACTATGTTATCTTATCTATGACAATTATATTTCTTTCTGTAAATTACTTTAAGATATGAGGCAGCGATGCATAGAAACTTTCGAGCAAGCACCTAACAAGTAATGCTTATCGCAAAATGAGTTACGCTGAGAAGGCACAATAAGCAGCAGACATGGTGCTGCATAAAAACTTGAACGAGTGATCAAAAGGATATCATTATGTGAAATTATGAATATACATTAGACAGATCATAATGATAAGAGGTAAGCAATTAATTTCAAGAAAAAAGACAAAAAATCACTAATTAAAAACCAGTTCTTTATGCTGCTATTTTTTTGTCTAAATAATCTCGAAAATACGGAGATCAAGATAAAACCATGAGGACATAAACATAAAAATAAAATAACATGCTGATCCTGTAGAGAGAAATTTTACAGTCGGATCCCATGTCACCAAAGACTCTTAACCAAGGTCTGTGTCCTATGAAAGAAGTAAAGGTGGAATTAAGAAGTCTAGATCATAAAAGAGCTGCAAACAATACAGAAGATAGGAAGCGAAATGCAAGCACATTCGTTAAGCAAATTTTGCTTTGTTAACTAAGGTAAAACAATTGAGGACATGATATCTCTATAATCCAAATTGATCATATTTTTTAGTCTCTGGTAAGAATAAATAAAAGAAATTGAAATTCATAATATTAGCATCAAAATGTAAGATACCAAATTTTATGGCATGAAAATCATATTTGTAAGAATGAAGTTATTTATACTCAAATACGAAGCATATTTTAATCTATGAACACTTTACTGGGTCTCTGTACACATGAAATGCCAACATACATGAAATGCAAAGTTCATGAACATACTGTGTAAGCTTTCGATTGGTCACAAGGTTTGGCAATCAAAGACTTGGTAGGTAGCCCTAATGATTTAGGGTAGGTAGGACAGACAAGCAATATCATCACTCAAAAAAATAATTACAAATCTTAGCAACTCCTGGATGCATAATTGAAATTAAAATTATCCTGACCAATTATGACAAAAACAAGCAAGCTAAGGCAAATCGGAGAAACAATAATCCATGAGGCTTTATTGGGGAGGGGGAAAACCATTTATAATGACATTCAAAACATGTTTCCCCCGGTAAACTTCCCATAGAGGTCTTTAAATCAATGGTTAATTTCATGATCATGGGGCTTTGAACAAGAACAATAAGCAAATACCATCAACTTACCAAAGATCTATTTTAAAGTCAAGTTCTAAATGCAATCCCATATCATGGTTGTGAGATTAAGCGGAAGGGAATGAACAGTCTCACCATTCTTTTCCTCTTTCAAAGCTCTAATTCTTTGATTAAGTATATGTGCATGAATGTAAGTACACTATATGAGAAGCATTCAGAAACTTCAAATTAGGCAGCCAAAGAACTTGTTTGTATATAAACAACTATGGATTTAAGGAGAAGCCTAATTCGCTCAAATTACAATAAAAATGAGTGGTAGTTTAAGGAGAAAATGGAAATTCTTGAGAAAAAGAGATACATCTGATGGTCCAGTGGAGAGCAAGCAGCTTCAACTTGGAGTGAGAATTGAACTTCTGTCATCAAAACTTAGGGGAAGAATAAAGAGAAGGGGCTAATGATATAACATTTTCTAAGAAAATAAGTGCCCTTGCTTTTTTTTAATCTCAAAACTGAATTCTTCCATCATTTCAGAAGGAATCTATATCTCTCTTCAGGTCTTCATTCAAAACTCTGTCAAAAGAAAAGAGAAGGATGGGGATAGGATCAGGGATATGAAACCTTCTTAAATTTTTCATTTTACCAAACCTAGCCTTTCATATGGCTAAATATTCACCTGTGCTCTAAAACATACAAATCCTTCACTAGCAAGCTCAGATACGCTTAGCCATCAAAAGTCAAGTAAGTGCTTCTCACTCACTGACAGAAGTCTTCATCTTATAAGAAACTAATAAGATTTGCTTAATAACTATTTTTAGAACATGTCATTTGGTACATAACACTTAAAAGACTTCAAATGGAGAACAATCAGACCCTTTATTTCTTCTTCCTTTCTCTGATAACTTCCATTTTCAGGAAGAAACCGATATAGATCAAGAAATACAAGAAAAACCCCACATGGACATGTACAAACTAGCTCCTCAAGTATTTGAGAAGTAATGGGATATGTTGAGCAGCAGATCCTCGATCAATTCCTCCCTCCCTCCTGTCCGTATTTTCTATTGAAACACGAGAAATGAGGGGTTTCTTTTATACTCCGTCCTTCATCAAAAACAATACGAACCAGTGCTTATGAATTAATATCCATGATTAAATTGTGTTCAATTTAACAGTATGATTTACTTCAATTGAGAAATATGAATTTTTTTTCTCAAAATAACCCGAAAAAACTAATTAAAAATTCACATAACTATTGGATGTAAAGAAAAATACTTCAGCAAACATTTTGAAACAAGTAAAAAACAATGAAGAACCTGCTGTCAAGATACATAACCAAAAGCACATGAAAAACTGGAGAAGCAAGCAGCCAAAAGAAAGGGGAAAATAATTGATGCTAAATCCAAATACATCCCTCAGAATGCCTGATATCCACATATCATGAAATCCCGGTTCCTCAACCTCACCAACATGCTTTATGAAGGAGCACCGATCATTCATGATTCAAACAAAAGTTCGGATTACTAAACTTCTCATCACAGGGATTGGTGGAATATAAGAAGGATACTCTGAAACAACTATATGTATTATTAGCAAAAACTATAAAATGCCTGCAAACAATAGAGCAAGTTGACTGCAAACACATTTCTCTTATTTTACATGTTCTGAATCAGATCAAGCGCACGTCTCCTCTCCACTAACACAGATAATGCAATAATTTTTTTGATAACAGGGTGACACTTAAAAAGCAAATCATGGATCATTCATCTCCGAAATTTAACATTCACAGAGAAAAACAGGTAACCAATTCTTTTTATGTTATATCTGCCCCATTTTTCACAAGCTAGTCCTTAATTCACGTACTTTCCTGCATAAGTGTTTTCTACGTTAACTTTTTTTGTTAAAATTGACATTCAAGGGGGACCCCAAATCACAACTTTATGCAAGGAAAAACCACTCGACACTGTTCTCTTCTTGAGTCACTTCCGAGACCACTCTGTTAAATGTCATACAAGAGTGCAGTACCGACTGGACAGCTGTTACTTAGCCACCGTGTATAACCAAGCTGCAATAATAGCTACATAGGGGCAAGTAAAATGCCCCATCAGGGATTTGCCTTGAGAACTCCCATGGACCAAGATAGATGAAATTCACAATGATAACGAAGGACCACCATACAGGGAATGCCCTAACAAAATACTGAACATGGATTCAAAAATGATTTCCATAAATTCAAGAGTATTGGCTCAAAATAAGTCTTAAGAATTGAATCAACTTTCAATTTCTGAAGACCTGACCAAAAATAAGAGCTAATGATAAAGTACAATCCAAGTCAGCAACTCAAATTGACGGCATGATGCCCACTTTTAGCAAGGAACTAACAGGATTATGGAACATTACGAAGGAAGAGGAAGAGGGAGGAGGAGGAAGGGGCCTAAATGCATGTGTTGCAAGTGATGTAAACCTATTTCTGCTACTATGTTGCAAATTATTTGAACCTTCTTTCATGGCCCTCAAGCCTCCAGCGTGCTGAAGCATTGCCATGTGTTCACCTATGAATCAAACTTAGATGACACTCTTTCTTCAAATTAACATACACCCTGCTAGCTAAACTCTTACTTAAGAATGAGGGGAAAAAAGAGGAATCACCAGCCAAATGTGGGAGTGCATTTACCAAATGAGATCCCAACCATCTAAGTTTCCTATCATGTAATCATATTCATACCTTCACTCACATGTATCACACACGCCCAA
This sequence comes from Phoenix dactylifera, assembly GCF_009389715.1. Taxonomy (NCBI): domain Eukaryota; kingdom Viridiplantae; phylum Streptophyta; class Magnoliopsida; order Arecales; family Arecaceae; genus Phoenix; species Phoenix dactylifera. The sequence continues at coordinate 19,738,833 of NC_052394.1, read as the reverse complement.
CACTAGTCATAGAAAACTCATCTCCTCGACCTCAACATACTTGCTGGAGCACCAAATATTCTGACTAATATAAGTTTAAATTACAATTTGTTACCATAGGGAAGCTTGGACAAATATTTCTATTAAGACAAATTTAAACAAATTTGAAAACAAAATGTCTATAAGTCAATATTATATGTTATTGTAAAAAAAATATCTATAATTGTATCTACAGAAGTTGGACTCTTAGTTACCTAAACCAGAGGTTGATTCAGGAGCAGCAGAAGTAAAACTCCAGAAAAAAATTACATGAAGGAATTGCATAAGAACCAGGTCCAAGGGCAAGATTCTTAACAAATACCAAATGAGTGCAACCACCCTCAGTAGAAGAGTCCAACTACTAATGAAAAATTAGAAACATAGATTAAAAGATCAGCTTTCCAATTGATTTGAGATAATACTTGTAGGATTTAATTATAAATCATTTTCAGTTGTCAATGGCTATACAAGACATCAAAAAATGTTTTTTGCACAGTTACTTATTTTAAAATAATTCCTTGATAGTTTGGCCCAAACCAACTAAATTATACACCCAAAGGTCCAAGACAAATATTAGTATATTCCAATAAATGTATAATGTAACTTCTTTACTTATTTTATTCTCTTTAAATTTCCTTCTTTTATTTTTCTTGCATGTTTCATGATTCTATGACTGAAATTGTGAAAATCAAAATTCATTCAACTTGGCCATTGCTCAAATCAGAACCATGTTTTCACCCTTGTTGTAAACCCAATGTGACCAATAATGTCCACACTTTATAATCAATTTATAATAGTTGCAAGGCTTTACAGTAACCGGAGTATTTGTGGAGGCAGTTGGCTTACCTAGATACATAAAAAATGAGAACACATGAAGCACATTGAGACAAGTCTACAACATTCATAATGACTATTTTGAATCACGTCAATTGGCAACATGATGCTTACAGCTCCAGCTCTTCTAGAAGCTTGAAGACATCATATCTGATATTAGTAGACTGAAAAGTAATATCTACCCTAGCAAGAATCACGCAATATTGAAGTAAACTCACACAGGACAAAATGCATGAAGGAGAACATGCAGATTGTGTGTATGAAAAGTGGTAAAAAGGCATAAGATATTCGGACATCGTACACAGAGAACATTAAGGGTCAGCTGAACAACCCAAACTTACAACATTTGATCATTTTTTCTCCTGAAGTTAAGTTGATCTTGGTAATGCATAGAAAGTGAGAAAAGGCAGGAGGAGAAAAAAATTGTGGGTAGTACCATTGGAGAATGCAATGTTAACATATAGAAATAGCATGAGTGTAACGGCTTAAGGGAATGTATCATGTTGCTTTAAAAAAAGCATTTTTATGGCTTCTAAAGCAACAAAAATACTTCTAGAAATAGTGTCTGGTAACATTTTCTAAAAGGTGCTTCTATAAGATCAAAAAAGTGCTTCTATCAGAATCTAAAAAACCTAGCTTTTGGCTTCTCCTTCTCTTCTCACAAAGCTGAAGCAACACCAAACAAGCCAAAAGTATTTCCCTCTTTTTTCTTAAATAGGTAATAAGAACTTCTAGCTTTCTTTTATTTTTTCTAATGTAAAACGTATGCCTAACATAATTACAATGTTTTTAAAAACTATTGTATAACCAAGGTAATTCTGGGCTTTCTTGATGGAGTTGATTTTCACTAGTTTTTCTTTAACATTTTTGATCAATTATTTGATTTACTGCCTAAGTGATCCGCTTTGCTAGCATAAATTCAAAAAAAATCTCACGCCGCCATCTTTACCAATCAATCCTATGCTAAACCAACTCTTCAACAACTTTATTATGTGGTTGGTCACTTTTTACTCAACATTTTCTCATGCAGGTTCGTATCGCACTACTCCAGTTATCCAACATAATACTACTTTTCAGAAGCTCTTTATTTCACATCATTCATCATCAAGGAGCAAAAAGGCGATCCAAGTTTCCAAGTTCCCAATTAGTGAATTCGGATAGCTAATACTTCATATCTACAAGAAGAATACCTAGCTTACATGAAATATATAAGATTCGATCAAAGACGGTCATGAACCTTTTAGATAACGGAAGAAAAGATATTGCTGAAATTAATATCGATCATGAAAGTGATACCTGACCCTGAAAACAAATTAAAAGTTTAAGAATAATAGTGGGGACGAAAAAGTAACAAGAAATCGAGGAAAGCAAACCAAGTACCACTGTCGTAGCTGTTCGTTCTCCTCGATTGATCGTCATTGGGGTTAAGATAGGTTTCGGGTTTATAAAACGCGAGGGTTAGGGTTAGGATTAGGTTTAGGTTGGCATCGGTTACCTGATCCCAAGTAGAGCCGAAGCTAAGTCCTTGTAGGGAGATCGGATTTCGAGAGAGAGGCGGTGTCCATCTCCATGGATTAGGGAAATAAGAATCTGAAGAAACGCAGAGGAGGAGGAGGAAGAAGAGTGAAGATGCGATGGAGCGTTCGGACGAATACAGGGGATCAGGAGCGAATTAGGGTTTAGGGAGCGGGCGGGATTCTCAAAAAGTACGGGGTCGTAAGTGATCTCGTTGTAATATTTATAACTTAGAAGGACTTATTTGCAACATTCGCTTGAACATCCACGAGCCCTTTTGGGCAAATTTAGAAGCATTCACAACTTTTTTGCTCATTTGTCTCCATAGATTTTGAAGCAACCATAGCACGGCCTAATAGTAGATTAGTCCAAAAGGAGATGAATTCTTCTTTCCCAGGAAAGATATGGCCCTGTACACATTTATTTTTGGATCTAGAAGGGGCTAGTCCCTACCCATTCTGCTCTCCATCCATCCAGCCACCCTAACTTATGTGAGAGTCCAAGCCCCAAAGCATACCAAGCTACTGCTCAAAGATTAAGAATTTATATATACGATGGTTGAAGGGAGAGCCAATACCTTTAGGATTCAAATCTACATTTTGTCACAGAGTGAGGCATATACCATCCAAACTAAGGTTCGGAAGTGAAATTTGAAGATAGATCGCAAAAATGTATAAGTAAATTGAGATTACAAATGGCGATGGATTGAGTTAAGTTAGATTTAATCAGGTCAAGTAATGATACCATATCCAATCCAACCCACCATCAAGTTAGGACCTCTCGACCCATCTGACTCTTGGCTCATTTCAGATCATCCATTTGATTCTAATCTGATCTATTTTGCAAGATTCAACTCTTAATAAATATAAGCTAACCTATCAAATTCAATATTTATAATTCTCATTGACTAGTTTTTAAAATAATTTAAACAACTAGTATCAAGTAAACTGCCAATCATTCAAAAAGTATTTATCTAAAACCATAACTAAATCCAATCTAAACTATTTTGACCTAAATAGAATTCTACTTCCAAGTTTATGTCAATTAGGGATGGCAACAGTTGGTCACGAAATCCTATTTGGGTCAAATTTGGATTAAAACTTTGGCCTGATCAAATGGCTTGTGCTAGAGCAAGTTATATTGCCTAAATCTAGAGCTTAGAGATTATGATGTGCATCATGCCAAGGGAGGGTACTAGATATTAAAATTTCAATCTCACCTAGGTTGAGATGGTCCCATGAGGACTTGGCACATGCAAAGCTACAATTGGAGACGGTCTAAGTTGCAGAATGACCAATGCACTAAATGGTGCACCTGTATTGACATATCCATGGAGGGTTATTCTTGGACCTGCATTTTGCATAGCACTTGTCCTAACATTCTGAGTTTTGATTGCAAAAGTTGCCATGACACCTTTGGATTCCATGATCCCGCTGTGAGAAACAACGGAAAGAGCGGAGTAAAATGGCCTGTAAGCACTATCATATGAAGGTCATTGAAAGGATGGGCGAGAGCGGCTCACTAATTTGATTTGATTTCATATGTTTTGTGATTTCCCCAAGTGATTGAGATACTATATATGGAAGTTATATTACATATAGCATGAGAAGACTGATTAGATCATTACAAGTTTTTCGTTAGAAAGCTCATTCCAATTAAGAGTGGGCAGGTCATATACTACTCTATGTATTGTCCTAAACTATTTGAAATAATATCCATCATTCATCTGACAATTTTCTGACTTGATTTCATGTAATTTATATAAGGATATTGGCTCTATCATATCTTTAGGTAATTAAGATAGTAAATCGACTATTATGTATAGTCTAAGAAGATTTTTAGGTGATTGAGATAACAAGAGAGTAGCACCATAATCAAGACCAAGTAACATAGCAAGGATGCAGATTAAACGGAAAGGCAAACTGTTACTTCTAAATTGAATACTTAGGTCATTAAATAGAAATGCATAATTGTGGATTTAGAGAATTCAATGCATCGAAGGGGATCTTTTTAAAGAAATGTCAGACCAAGAGAGACAAAAGGGGGCGACAAAATAAAAAATATAGAAAAATAATGGCCCGAGGTAATACATATACATTATCATTCATTCATTTGTATCATTATGCTTTGACCAAGTGCAACTTAATCAAAGTTGGAATCTATGAAATGAAAACTAACACTGTTCGACTATATCATTGGACTGGACCAAGCTAAACCGCTCCAAACATCATTCTGACTCGAGCATACTCCATTGCACTCGAGCCAAGAGGCAACCTTTAATAGTGCCCATTTGGAGGCAAAATTGAGCACTTGCGTTAGAACTGTGGAACTCCCATACATGATCGCCGGACTGGAGCTCGTCTCCCTAACTCCACTAGTGTCTAATTTCAGATCAGATTTTGCTGACACGTTGAGCCATGTCCGTACACAAGCAATAATATAGTGCCAGTCCACAGTTTAGAGGACTATATTTTCTCTCGAGTCCCGGGCCGGATAAGACCAATGGTCGGAGTCCACAATGGTGCAGGCCCGTCCTTTTTGCTCATAAGGAGGCCCTATCGATGCTTAGTTGGTCAGATTCCCGATACCGATCCTAATCCATTCAAACATAACTATAAATAGTACAAATTTAATTATAAATAAATCAAACCAAATAAAACGATATTACAGTATAACTTAGTTTACCTATTCTGATACTTGCTGCACCCAAAAAAATTATTTACATTAATTTTTTTTTGATAGTTGATCCTATATAAGTACTCAAAATCTATCCGATGCATAGCCGATGTGAGGCTGGACATACATCCATATAGATTTTTACATGAGGTCTCTAATATAATCATCAAGAAATACTATAAACAAAATAATTAGGTATCTTCCTAAGTCTATATAGTTAAATATATTTAATTTGGTAAGACCATAAAATCACACAATAGAAATATGTTCATGTGATATCATATGTCAGCCCTCCATACAACACGTATTTTGGGGCATCTTCATAAGTTTGGCCCTCAAACCAATTCGGGAGACCCGTAGAATGGGACGGTTGATGGGTGATGTTCAGACAGGACACGTGTTTAGAGAGGTGAACAGGGCTGCAGACTGAATCGCCTCCTTTATTGCCCGGCATTCCGAGAATTTTTTTTGGACATCTGCATCAGACGTTCATCCTTCTTTGTACCTTTTACTTTTTCACGATTTGGCAGGTTGTACTTACGTTAGAGTTATATGAAATGAGTAGCCGCTTTTACCCAGAAAAAAAAGGTCTGTAGTTTTGAAAAAATTGGGATATTCACTACATGTTTCAAGGGTTAGGATTAAAAAATCAAGAATGCTCAATCACATTTGATCATAAAGTATTTTGATAAGCATAGGAGAGGTACGTACAATAACACCTAGCGAAAGAAAGAGGAAATAAAAATACTCGACATCAATTATTTTGTAATCGATAAAAGTTTTCTAGAATTAGGTATTGAATGATTTATTTATAGACTGCAAAACGCTTTTCAAATTTGAGGACAACGGAATAATTCATTATTAGTTTGTTTATTGAGAATAATTTTCAAGAATCATTTTGTCAGGAATCATTTGCACAGGTCTACTCATAACCACGGAATCATATGGGAGTTGGAGCATAACAGAGTTGAGTTTGGGTTTGTTAGTTATAATTTGTCACAATGATGGAAGTCTCTGCCTCTTGCCTTTCTTTAAAAAAAAAAAAAGAAGAAAATTAGCAATTCATAGCCAGAAACATCGATGGTTGACTAGGCGGCAAGTCACTCGGCCTCACTTGTAGTCCTTAACCAAGAAGACAGCATGGCCGCTCAACCAACACCCAATAGTCTTACGTTCTTTTAGCATAAAATGGCTCTAGTGCTTCAGATAAGCTTCAGATAATTAGTACTTTTTTGGATCGATGCTGAATAACAATAATTGCTTGGATTTGTTCTGTCTGGTTAAATGAGCTGCATTGAGCTGGATAACGTAAAAAGCTTAATAGGCTGCGAAAGCACTGTTCTACCTAACCATGCCGATATCCTAATCGCAGGCCATCTTTGTTTGCACCAACTAATTAATTAAACTGTACCACCATGCGATGTCACAGAATAATTTTCTCAAGGAACAATGCAGACAACCATTGTAATTTAAACATCCCAATACGCTTCTGTCCTTCCTGAGTCGAAGTGTAAAATATGTAAGAGAAGAAGGTGAAGGTGAAGAAAATTAGAAAAAAATTTCCCCTACTTCAATAAACAAAAAGTCTGTACACTCATCTAAGAATTACACAAGTCTTCCTTTCTCCTCTTTCACACCCCATCATTAATTTCCATCTCATGGTCGATACATATGCGGGCATCATTTAAACTCTATGCTATTGCTACAGGAGAACTCTCAAGTAAACATGAGAACTAAGAAGAGTATTGCATAATAATTTTTCTTCTTCTAGTGTGGTGCTGGTGGTGATGAGGACAGAGAGAGAAGATGAGGTCAGGGCATGTAGAGCTTGTTGCCGCATTTGCACCGCCAGGCCTCCGGGTAGTACTCGGCGATCACCGGCGTGCCAGGGGGCACCGGAACGTGCACCGGGCTGCACGGCGTGCACGCCCCGCACTTGGACGTGCACAGCGGCGGATACGACCCCGGCCCGCCGCTCAGCTCCCGCCTCCGCACCGATACTCCCTGCGACCACCCCCCACCAGCTCACGTTAGCAACAGACCTTATACCGAGATAGAATTTGGCAGAACCCACGAGTCTTTGCTAACATGCGCCGCGGGCTCTCAGCCGGCGGCCTAAACGCGGCCATCGCCGCCGGTTAACCTAAACGGGTGCATTTTAGCCGGGGAGCGTTGATCTTGTACAATGGGCCGGCAAAGGCAGTCCGCATTTGATAGGGTGCTTATGGTTAAAATTAACATCTCGTAATTGTTGATTAGTCATAGAATATCGAGACTATATATATATATATATAATGGGTTAAAAGTGGCAGAATAGGGTGAAGAAGGAAGAGCACCTGAGTAGAAGAATCCGCTCTTGAGCTTTTATTCTCTGCACAAGTAACAGAGAGAAAAATAAGTAAGTAAAGTCCAGAACTAAAAGAGAGAGAGAGAGAAATGAACAGATACTTGAAAGACTGAGATGGAGCAAAGTCTAACATCTGAGACTCTTAGTGGTATGGCAGGGAAGTAAGTTTGATGTCCGAAACAGTGAAAATAGATTCGATGAGTCACATCTCAGTGAAATAACACTGCTATAGAATCTACTTGATACTAATAAAAGCAAATTCTTTGAATATGTCCTTCAAGTGAAAATAATGGCAGCAAATGAGCAAAGCTCTACAACCATCATACTTTCAGAAGAAAAGAAGAAGAAGAAGAGTTTGTGATTTGAAGTGAGTATCTTGTAAATTTTTACTAGCCAAGTTAACATAAGGTTAACTTCCAAAGAAGATAACAGAAACAGAGAGGAGCAAACAATGGAAATATGTTACATTCTTTGATAAATTTTCCAACTTCTCAAAAGAACGAAAAGAGAGTGATAACAATCGAACCTTGATCACCTGAATGAACACTCCTCCTGTTAGTAATTGGAATCAAAGCGCAAGCAGAGAAGAGGCAGATGAAAACCCAGCATAAAAGAGCCGACTTTGAGACCGATCCACCTCTCGTCCTCCCTCTTATCAACTCCATCAACACCACCTCTTAAACAAGTTAGAAGAAACCATAAGAGAAAAAAGAGCAGACGAAGAAACAAAGAACTCGAGATCTCAAGCCATATCTCCTCGTTTTCCCGCTAACTGTAGCAGCGCCAGATCTCAGGCACTACCAATCGAACAAGACAAGCAGAGAAATATAATATACATTTGAGAACCTCTCTCTCTCTCTCTCTCTCTCTGGTTCGCCCGCCCTCGCTCCGTGTGTTTCCTCGGGGCTTTTTGATCCTCTTCTCCACCTCTCTGTGTGTCTTGTGAGAAACCGGAAGGAAAAATCTCCTGATAGACTCGCTCGTTTAAAGTTTTATATCAGCTTTTTTCTGAAATGACGGATTTACCCGCTCATTTAGTTAAAAAATAGAATCCACGAATTTATTGATTGAGATCGTCCGTAGGCTCTCTTAGGGACCATCTGGGCGTGGATTTGGGCTGGTTAGGCTTGGTTTCGACAGAGACAGCCTAACTTAATTATAATAGAGTTCTTAATTTTTTTAGGTTATTAACATTGTCCTCATGATTCACTCAACTTTACCATCTAAAGATCTAATTAAAGAATTGAGTTATGGCTACATTGTCAGATTAGAGGGCAATAATTTAATAACATCAACTGAATACATGGTACTTGTGGTCCAATTTATCACCCAATGCTTGTCAATTTGTTGTTTTGAACCTTTTTGATTGTTCGGTTCGCATGGGCTTCAATAAATAGATTGGTGCTCGCGTACTCTAAATTTTTGCCATGGAAACAAAGTTAGATATCAAATAATAGAAAGCAGAAAACAAATTTGCATGATGCAATATTTTTTTCAAAAAATTGAAAAAACTTTTATAAAGCAACGCTAATAGATATATTCTCATTCTATTATATAAATATATGTTGCAATATCGTGAATATAACTATGTCATATCAACGTCTATTTTCAATCTATTACTATATAGACAATTTAATATGCATCAAAACTTGGTTATTATTTACATCAAGATCGATACTAGACTTTATCGAAATGTAATAGTAGAGTTTAAACTATTTCTCACACCTTGTAAATATTCCTCTTATTGATTAATAAAGGCCAATGGATGCATTTCTCTTACTCAATCTCCTGTCAAAATAAAAAAAAAAATTACTCCAACTATTTGAAGTGGATCAGATCAACCTCTACTAGAAGTATACAGCCATCAAATTTTGGATTTTAGACAACAAACACAGGAAAAAAGATCACTAATCATGCATTTGGGACCATTCAATCAAATTATTTTGACATTATTGATGCTTGTATAATCTTTAATCTTTTTATTTGAAAAAAAAAGGATGGGAAAGCTGTGGTCATGAGCAAATAATTGGAAGTGAGAGGGAGGAAAGGAAGAGACGCATCGGGTAGTGGACTCTGCAGGCTGGCTCAGGCATCCCAAGACCCTTTGTCTCCCAAACCGTCCTTTCCCTTTTTTTTTACCGTTTTTATGTACCGCCCCCCCTCCTCCGTTAGAGTTATCCACTGCCCGTTTTAGCACTTTTACCAGGCCTTGAGCCGGCGATTAACCGGCCCAGCGCCGTGGTGGTCTAAAAACTCGGCGCCTCGTCAAGTGACCTCGCCGTCAGCGAGAAATCAGCTCGATCGAAGGTTTCTGGAACGAAGATTCGCTTGGGACGACTCCACCGATCAGACGATTCCGGCTGTCGGATAAAATGGGTAACATCGTTTGAACGGCCAGAAAAAGTCGATCTTTAGATCAAGGTAACGTCGCTTCCATGGGAGCCATGGGTTTGTCCTTTATGAGAATACTAGATGAATTCTTTTTGTCAAATTATTTATAGAAAAAAATATATAAACTGAATGAACATATCACTTTGATATAAAATTATTTTATAAATGTGTTGGTGTTCTTCCCGTGTTTTCTAGGAAAAAATTAATTAAAAAAATAAACTTTGATGTGACTCTTTTTTCTTCTATTAAAGATTTTCTATAAACTTTGATATTAAAAGTGATGCTTTTAGGCCATATGAACTGGAGCTAAGTATGGCTTATTGTCCAATACACTAAATGTCTAGTCTATTTTGTGAACCTTATCAAGCAAACCTAACATTCTATCTGTTTAATAGTCAATTCAAGGGAGTTTATCTTCTAGATTTGTGAAGTTTGGGATATTTCCTTGGAATGCCAACTTTCTATTTTGTACACATGGTTCTTATAACACAAGCTTAAACATCAATTACACAAAATTCAGTCAAATCACCTGCACAACAATATGCACCTTGAGACATTAATTAATAAAATTAATCATGCTCCCTCAAAGTGTCATAATTAATTATCTTTTCTGAGTCTCCTCTAAAATATTGATGGCAAATTTTCGGTAGCGTCCACGTACCAATTGCACTTTAACTTGCTTATAAATCAATGAAGCTAGACATACATATAAATTCATTGTTGACTTTCGGTGCATTTTCGCTAGATTGAGTAATCAATTGCCCTAGCATGATATACACCAACCAATTCTCTTCTCAATTTACGGCTAGAATATTACTATGCTCGCTCGTGGTACAACCTTACAAAAACCCCATTAGTACTTAATAGTTTATAATCTTAAGATAGTTTTAGAGGAATCATGTGGATCCATCTTAATCATAACCATTGCTAATTTTTCAGCATATGTGAGGCACATGTGAGGATTCAAGCAACCCCAATGCTCTTAATAGTCTTAATGGTTATTTATTCCACTACAAAACCTTAATGCTCTTAATGCTCCCATATGCGAGGCACCTCCATTGCTAGGTTTTTTTAGCATGAAGAGTTCTACCTCATGGTGAACCCCTATCAAATAATAATTTATTATGCTTCTATGATTTTTTTAGATATGGATGGGTCATTCTCGCCTTCCTAATTTATACCTAGCTCATCCTTTGAAGGTTGACTCCAATCAGGTTAAATCCTAATCCTTGCTTGAGTGGTAAGAGATGGTTGCATCCAAGCAACCACCTTAGTCTAATACGAGAAGATGATTACTACATAATAATTCACTTAATATCGAGGAGTTTCTCAATGATTCTATATCTAGCTTTGCATTTAAGAGAAATTGCAGTCCAAACAAACACATACCAAAATTTTAAAATATAGGCGTCAACTATTTAGCAAACATTTATCGAGTATTAAGTATACATATATTTCTCATTTATATTTATATGCAAGACCAAATATTTATTGAAGGATCCCTAAACATGTCTCATTCTATCAAAAAAAAAAAATCCAATTCGCTCTTACAAAATCGATGATAATGAAGTAGATTTTGATGCAAAATTTATATAAGATAAATACCTCCCCGAAACTCTTAAGTTAGAGACTTGTTTAGAAAAAAAATAAAGTTAACATTTATTTGTTAATCCTCCCAAAAGCCTTTTCCGCTCTTGCTCTCTGTCATTTGAGTCACACATGCACACATTTGATGTTATTATGTAAATTCTTGAGACTTCCGCGAATTTATAATGCAAGACAAGATACTAGAATCATAATAGAACCTGATTTAAAAATAAAAAGGATCTCTCTCTTCCAAGGAAAAGCGTGCCCCTCTTCCTCCCTTCGTGCCATAGTTGTCACCCAGAAAATTTTTGGTGCCACGGCTATCGAATTCCTTCCATGAATCACAGAATCAGCGAAGAACGTGGATGGAGGCAGACGGTTGCCTACATTGATTCCGTAATCCGTAGATCTAGACATAGCCTTTGTAGGTCCCACCACCTCGTTGTGTTGTAAAGCTGCGCCATAAAGGTGGGTCCCATGAACAGTCACAAAATTGGTCCCGTTGGCAGCGCTCCACGATGGGTAATAGCATGAGGGCTCTTCAGTCAATTTCCAGAAGAAATATCCGACCTCGCCGAGTAATTGGACTCGGACGAGTCGATTAGTCGCCAGCACCGCAGCTCTACGGGTGGTTCTATATACACCCCCCAAAAACCAAAAAAAAAATGCCCAAACTAACCTTTAGTGTAATTACCATATTGCCCTTGAAATTTTCTCAGTACACCCCCCTCCTCCTCACTGCCTCCGCCTCCTCCTCCGCCTCCCCCATCACCCCTCCGCCTCGTCTTCCTCCCCCCCTCCCCCCTGCGCCCGCTTCCTCCTCCTCCCCATCCCCCACCTCCCCGTCCTCCTTCCTCCTCCTCCCCATCCCCCACCTCCCCCCTCCTCCCCTCCACCTCCCCGTCCTCCCCCTCCACCTCCCCCTCCACCTCCCCGTCCTCCTCTCACTCCTCTTCCCCCACCTCCCCGTCCTCCTTCCTCCTCCTCCCCATCCCCCACCTCCCCCTCCGCCTCCCCCTGCCTCCCCGTCCTCCTCCTCCGCCTCCCCTCTCCTCCTCCGCCGGCGAGGTGCTCGTTGCTCGGGAGATGGCCGGGGAGGTGCTTGAGGCGAGGTTTTTTGGGCGGAAGGGAGAAGCCGGCGGGTGTTTTGGAGGGGAAGAGCGGGGTGGGGGGGGTTTGGGGGGTGTAGAGAGCAATTTAGGTGAGGGGGTGGGAAGGGTGGGGGGTAATTTAGGAATTTTCAATTTTTTAGGGGTGTCCTTAGCAAATGGGGGGGGTGTAGAGAGTATTTAATTTTTTTTTAATTTTTGGGGGGTGTCCTGAGCAATAGGGGGGGTGTATATAGAACCTAAGGATGAGATTTTACAGCATTGTCCTCCCTGGCTTCCCCTGAGTCACACCACATGCCCACAAGTCTGGTCAAAGGGTGAAAGATCACAAAATTTTTAGTGGGACCTCGTGTTCTTTTAGGAGGTGCTAGGCCTATGATGCATGCACGCAAAATTTTGTCTACATGCACCATGAGTCTCAAACTCCATGCCTTGCACATTCTATTAGATTCTGTATTTGATTTATGTTGGATCTATAATACAATTTACTAGACGATATGTTCTCAAGTATAGGTAGGTTTTAGCTAAGAGACTGGATTAGGTCATTTATGAGAATGAGTATATGTGAGAATTTGTGCGGGCGTCATTTGTGAAAAACATTTGAACTTTATCTCATTCGTCATTTGATTAATCATACCATACATGACAATTACATGGGACCAAACATCTTGGTTGTTATTCAGAGGATAACAGAAAAATCAAGCCTAACTTGGACTCTTTTGTCTATAGTAGTTAACCCCACACCTCCTGATTATAAGTCCATCCAACTAATGTTTCAGACACAGTAAAAGAACACATACCCTGCCACTTTGTGCACCCCATCATGTCTTCTAAGAGAATTAAGACCAACTGCATCTAGTAGAGGCGAATCATTTTCAAAAAACCAATAAGAGAAGCGAAATGTCTTTGTACACTAATTATTATAGGGGTTCCTGTGGAAGAAAGGTTCGGAATTTTTTTTTTTCGCCCCCTCTGAATGGAAGGGTTTGGAAAATGCGGCTAACAAGCTAATCCATTATCTACCACAATGTTGGAGGCCATTCTAGCTATTACAATATAACCATCTCCTTGTGTTAATTAGCATGTCAAGATCTCAGGCACCTGAAAGTGACTAGGAAAAGAAGCATCCCTTTCAAGCCATCACCTTCCATGTTACACAATATTCTCCAACCTCTCTCTGTTTGTCCCTTCTCTCTTTTACCAACCAACGCTGTGTTATGAGTTATAACACAGAAGAAAAAGACTCCTTCCCCCAACCTAAAGGTCTGGTCAAATTTAAGCGAGGAGTAGTTGATTCAGGGCAATTGGGAAGTCTTTGTTCTCTAGCTTTTGTTTGCACCCTGGCATTGCGCACCTTATCCCTTAATTATCTCTGAGACTCTGACGACGGCCCCAGTCTCCTCTCTTAAAATGTAGTAGCTCACGCACCAGAGAGACCTCCTTTTCACTTGAGTCCTGACAATGTTGGGAAAAGGATCCTAGACCACACAATTGGACATCCCATGAGTCTTCCAAGCTCTAGGGTCCCTCACCCTGTTAATTTGGTGAAACACAGAAGCTTTAATCCAAGATCATGGCATGCTGCCAGATATAGTTTCTCCCTCCAATTTATTGTGGTGTTAGTTTGCTAATGCCAGTTACTAGTGCATTTCAAAGAAATTCCAACACATTAGTGTCTGAAATGATATCTGAAATAAATTATAAACTACTCTACGATGCATGATTTTTTTTTCATTTTTAATAAACTTTATCAGAATAAAAATTGGAGATCACGAACATGCCGACAAGGGTGCTATATTATTAGTTGATATGTTTACATGTTTCCTGAATTGCTATGTTTGAGATGGCACATCATACGGATAGTATATTCGGTTTCATGACTATTAACATTTCTTAGACATTGAACCTTGAGTAATAAATATTACAGTTCTTCGAGGAACGACTGCAACGGGTGAATTCATGTAACTTAGTATTTTTCAACAAACTATTCTAACCCTATTCTACTGATTCTATTCGGATACTCCCCTCTGCTGTTCTCGTTCTGTCCTTCATCTCTCTCTCTCTGTTCATCCGTCCACTTCTTTACTTTTCTGCAATGTACCAACTGTCGTGCAATTCGTTCAGTTCTTTTGAATAAATTGGGTGGCTTCTGCCTCCCCCTCGTTCCAAAAAAACTAAGGGTACTAAATATACTCTGCTAGAGGTGAATTTATCTAAGTAAAATACTAGAATTTCTTAACGGGGTTAACAGTTCAGCTTCGCTGACAGGACGAATACCGAGTCTCTTCGCATGATACCTTAAACACATCAAGATGCGTGCAAGTGGCCTAATGCAAACCAGCTGTGCGTCCAATAATGTACATGTTATCAAGATCACCCTGCATGCATCTTCATCCATTTGATGTTCTGTGTTTCGTTTCATTATCAGAATTTTCACTTTATCTTCGTACCTTTGGCAACTACATTTGCCATCTGGTTGCCAGTGTACTCTAATTACTTCTGGCTATGTTTCCCTACACACACACACACACACACACACATATATGTAGACTCTGCAAAACTGTGAAGGAGCACATGTTCCTCTGTACCTGCAAGTGAGGTTACGTCTACGTACACATGCCATCTATTTATGTAATAACTAAGCCCTGGTTTTATTGGGAGCAAAACTGGGGGTGCACCACTGCCACGGTACGATAACTATCCGCATCCTTGGCTCATGGGTAGCCACCCCCATGCCCATGTGTCATAGCTAGTGTTCACGTCCCCCTCGGGTCTCTCGATCCCCTTCATCCACGAGTGCACGTGCGAATGCTTCAATAATTATTCAAAAGCTTTGGTGTTTGAACATTAGGAGGATCGGTGGGAAATTCAAAGACAGTCCTTTACTCCTTTCCAGTGGAGCCAGGCTTTTCGCGACCACCAGTACCGAATACCGATCCCCACCTTATTGGGTTTGGAGAGAACGAGAGAACTTTGCATGTGCATGGCATGGAGCTGCTCGTATATATGTGCATTAAAAATTTTATGTTCTAATGAGATATGATCAGAATGATCAAGATAAATCTAAGCTCTATGCCTTTGAGCATCAGATATAGCACGGGACAAATCACGTACGGCTGAACATGTCGCCATTTTGATGCGCAAATCACCAAGATATATTTCTTTTAGGTACGTAACTTAACACTACTTGAAGGGAGCCCTTAAGAGCGGTGATGGCTTTGGAACAATATATGAGTGGGCCCCCGCCTTTGTGCTCTCAAGTTACTTCTTAGGTTCCTGTGCTGCAGTTATTTGGATCTGTATAAATTGTGACCCACTATGTTTGTAGTAGTAGATGCCTGGATGGCATTAATAGGTGCTACCGTTTGACCTCCAGTCAAAGAGTTGAGCTGGGTGGATGCAAATAGTCTCATTTGATAATATGAAGTTTGAAGTAGTCTTGGTATATTGCATCATACATGCTGGAGCCACCTCAAACTTGAAGTATATCACATGTTGAACTACAAATTGTACGCAAACACTCGATCCTTTTGGGTCTTTTTGCCACCGAGGATCCATTTGACCCAGTCGTCGAGCGAAAAAGGATGCTGTGCAAAGCTGTTGTCCGTTCAGAACCGCCCTGAAAAACTCTGGCTGCATATGGGACTTTAATTCGTAGTCCGACTCTGACTTGAAATAGCAAAGGCGGAGAAGTCTTCTTGCCGGAGAGTGTCCAAAATAAAGCTTGGGGAGTAGAGAAGTGATAGCGTAATATCATGTTAGAGCACAAAAGCACGTATTTGGAAAGTCCTCCTAAGGATGGATTGTATAGGTGAGAGCTAACACCTACCGCCGAAGTATTTGGACATGTGGGCCGGCCATGACTGGCAGGCTATTGCACGTTCCAAGAATTATGCACCGGCGTTTCGCATGGATTCGAGCAGATCTAGTTCATTTAGTTTCGATGAATTCTGCCATCGCCCTGACAATGCTTGTGCTCAGTGGAAAGCCTAGAGCTTATTGTTATCATCCCTCTAGATATTTCATGATGTAGGCGTGTATCACATTGCATTCACGGAGACTTTGTCAGTTTGGTGCAGCTCTTTGAGCATGTAGGCAGATCATCCTTGTCCTCTGCAGCGAAGCATTGAAGGTAATAAGGAATACGGTTGATATAATCTAAATGAACAGATGTCTGGTGCTTGCACAAATCATACCACTCAAATATAAGGCAAAGAGATCAAATCAACCACTTCATGATAAGGGAGGACATTAGATATTTTAGATGCAATATATCCTAAGTCAAGATGGACCTCACACATTCTAGTTACAGCTACAGTAAAACTTCAGCTGCTGCATGACGAATACAATCAAAATGAGAACAATTAAAATGATATTCTTCATTCTGCTATCTATACTAGCCTATAGATAGCTGGAAGCTACAATTATTGTAATGTTTGATTTGATTTCATATTATTTGAGATTCTGTTGTAATATATTGGATTTGTTAGTATTCTTCAGTGATCGAGATAATATGTAGGCTGCTATTTATAGCCTAAGAAGAATGACTTGATTCCTACAATTAAGGGATATGGGGCAATATAGCTATAAAGGCAAAAAAAATGAAACTTTAGAATTTTGTTTTTGGTAGATGAAAGTTTGGAATTTTAATTTAAGGATCCAATTATCCAATTTTAATTTGAATTGGTGTTGGTACATTTTTTTGATTACGATGAACTAAATACTTGTTCGCTACAAATAACTGAATTTAGTGCTATACTTTATTAATTTTTTTAATTTTGATTCAAGGGAAAGAAACCGTGGAGCTGAAATAATGCTGCCTGATAGAATGGTATTGGACTAGTAACTGACAGAAAGCATTCCATTCCCGTCTATCCCCGATCAAACCTCCAGTAAAGGAACCAACCTTCAAACGGCCAAGCCCATTTCGCCGCCCTATCCGGATCCTTGGGGTTTAACCCCTTGAGAACTATCGGTTAAGGTCGAAGAAAGCCCTTTCGGTGCCCCCTTAAGAGAGAGAAAGGACTGATGGCCGAGCTTCGGGCTGGACCTGGCCCCCCAAAAAAACTAGGGAAGATTGACCAATCCTCGCATACCCGGGGCACCTCATCTTGTCATTTCGTCCTTGCTCATTCCCGTTAGGCCGAAGTGTTTGGCCTTTCCTTCTCCGCGCCCGCTCACGCTTCGCTGACCTATCACGTGGTTTATCGGGATTGGCGGATTTTTTTTCATGGAAATAAGCCTCAACTCAATACGACTAGTTAATTCAAATTATAGTCTAAGGCGGATTTCTTGAAGGTCACACTTGCCCTCCGAAAGCCATTCGTGAGAGGCTGCCCACTATACTCTCGCTTCGAGCCTTTATTCGCAAGAGGAAACAATTTCTAAATAAAGTGAATTAAAATAAAAAAAAATATTTCTTTTTTCCGTATGGGTTGTCCGGGACTCGAATCCGGAACTAGTCAGATGGAGTACTAGCTAGTAGCCTGGGTTCGAACTTGATATGAATCTTGTCACCGCATAATGTCGAATGTACACAAATACCGCGTCTTAAGTTTTTTGTGAAGAAACTCATATTTCTGACCTAAATAAAATAAATAAATAAATAAATAAATAAATAAATAAATAAAAGAAAAAACTCTTGTCTCCATCTTTTGTTAAGTGGGGAGAGATCATGAAGACAAACAAGCATATGAAAGCTAAGAAAAACTTGAAGCGAGGTAACTAAGAGATTAACATTTTATTTAGTTCCCATAAATTCTACCATACATCATTGAAACTAGGACATTCTTATTCTATTACAAGTTAGCCAAAGCTTGTCATTATTTATCTCTGTCCAAATGTTCTCCCTTTATAGCAAGTCAAGAGCTTATTCTTATCATCTGTCCTAGATTGATGCAGGCCTCCATCAGAGAGACTTCCTCGCTTTGGTGCAGCTCTTTGAGCATGTAGACAAGCAGGCCCCCATATCATTTCCCTCTGTCATCAAGCATCAAAGCTAATTAGAGATGCAGCTGGATATAATCTATGCTTAACGAGCAAGTGGCTCATAATAGAATCTATAATACCACCCAAGGGAGGATACCAGATAATATAATTTCGTTCTCACCTGGATCAAGTTGGCTACAGGAGGACTTGGCACACGCAGAGATACAACCGGAATCAGACTTAGCTGCAGAATGCTGACCATCACATTTTTGATGGCACTTTTCTACGCAAAACGGGAATGGGTTTCGAAAGAAAATGCATTCGTTAAAGCATTGGTCGAAGCATTGTGATGCCGAGCTTTGTCCAACAAGCAGGACTAGAATGGTAGCTACTGCGAAGATCGCCTTGACACCATTATACTCCATGACTAATAGCCTATGAGAAATCAGCAGGATGAAGCCTAACTCTGGGGAAAAAAAGCAATTTCTGAAGGCCCTATTTATAGAGGTTTTCTTGGTGGAGGGTGGGGAATGAATCTTTTGCATGATGTGATGATTTAATTTTATGTAACTTATGACTTTAAATGATCCAGACGATATATAGACTGCTATTTATAACGTGAGTTATCGATTAATAAATGTGTTAGACTGTACCGGCACAATATAGTAAATAATAATAATAAGCATTAAAAAAGTTGCTGATTTAATTTCATCTAATTTGATTATTTGGCAAGGACATTGGATTTGTTAATATATGGGTTGCTAATTATAACTTGAGAACATTGATTTGATCCCTACAATAAATGGAGACCACGCATTACACTAACCAAGGAAAAACCTGAATTTTTTGGAATTTTACTTTAAGAAGAATCTAATTTCTAAGGGCCTGTTTGGCTATTTCTATAAAATTAAGCTGAAAATTCAGTAAAAATTATAGATTGAACTAGTCCTACATCAAACAAACTCTATCCAATCCAAATTTTGCAGAAAGAAAAAAAAAACATCAATATATATATATATATATTTTTATCTTGCGGCTTATAGATTAGGATCTGAATTGGGTTTGGATAGACCGTTACAAAGTTGGGGATTTGGGTTGGATTTAGACAGACTTTTAGAAAATATAAACTAGATGAGCCAACAGGCTCGATTCTTATGCAAGTCCAATATGAATATCCAAACAGCCCTTAAATAAGTTCGATTGCCCCATTAGACAATTCTTGAATTGCTTTCAATTTAGTTAAGTCTCAGCTCTTTGGAATATTTTATGGCGAATTAGAACAACTTAACCACAGGATCTAGTTGGGTTGGTCCATACTATTCGCCTAATGAGGTACTATTTTTTGGGCCTCATCTGCTTGCAGAGGCTTCAAGTCTTCATAACCTTGGGTAAGCATGGGCAAGCCCTAGACCAGGCCTGCTAAAACCCAACCCAGGCCATAAATCTTGGTGAGATCAGGTCATTCATTTCCAATCATGAAGTGTCCTTTGCTCTTCGAAATCTTGGTTGATACATAAATATTTTGTAACAACTCTAGAGAATCTCATTGGTATGAGGACTTAGTTCCAGGTCTTATCCTTTGTACATATTTTTAATAAAGCTGGGGACAGGGGCGGCCCAATACATTTGGAGGCCTAAGGCGAATTCACTAAAAGAGGCCTTTTTAAAAAATAATAATAATTTTTTTAATAAATATAAAATATTTTTTTATTTAAAAATAATTCGTCTAGCTTTTTGAGATGCAAAATTACTAATCAAACTTTTGTACTCAAGATTCATTAAAATACTATTTTCAATCGATAATATAGCTAATCCATTTAATCTTTCTTGCGACATAGTTGACCGTAAATAAGATTTTATCAACTTTAATTTTGAAAAACTTCTTTCAGCAGAAGCAACTGTTACAGGTATTGTTAACAATATCCTGTAAGCAATGCATGCATTTGGAAAAGAATCTGTTTTTTTTATAAAACTTAAAATATCAATAGGGGTACTAGTTTCTATTTGTAAAACTTCTTTTAAAACTTTTAACTCTGAAAACAGATCAAGACCATCAATATCAGAATTTTCACCATGCTTTAAAAAGTTTTCAAGATTAAGGCAATACTTTTTCAACTCCTCTTCATTCAAAGATTTAAACTTTCTAAAATTAAACAAAAAACTAAAAATATCTTCATATATGGTGAATTGTTCAAACCTATTTTGAATTGAAGAAATAGCTTGATCTACTATATATAAAAAGTAATCAATTCTAAAAGATTCTTCGGTTGATCTTTCTATCTCATCATCACTATTTTCATCAAATTGTTTTTTCCTACGGATCACACGTTTTTCACGAAATGTAGGTTCTATTTTCATTTCAATTGCAGTTTCTTTAGATGAAATCAAAGCAGTCATGAATCCATTTTCTCTATAATTTTTCAAATAAGAAAGAAGATCTTTTAATTGATTTATAGCAACATCAATATGCATATCTTCAGATTGTAAGTTTTTACTAACTGAATTAACAGCAAACAATATATCATACCAAATATTCATGCCTAATAAGAATTCAAAATTTTCAATCTCATATGTAGCTAAGCATATGGCTTCACTCTTTGTTTTAGGATCTTCGCTAGTTTCTGCTAATTGAATTAAGGCATCTCTTATTTTAGGAGCTTGGTTTTTAATTGCTTTGACACTTTCAATACGACTTTCCCAACGCGTTTGTGATAAGGGTTTAAGAGTTAATGTGGATACATTATTTTGTAAAATTTTCCATCGTTTTGTAGAAGAAGAAAATAAGGTATAAATTCGTTGTATCACTCCAAAAAAAGATATAGCCTTAGGACATGAGTTAGCGGTATCACATAATACTAAATTTAAGCTATGACATCCACATGGTGTGTAAAACGCTCTAGGATTTATATCTAATAATCTTCTTTGTACACCTTGATGTTTTCCTTTCATATTAGACCCGTTGTCATACCCTTGTCCCCTTATGTCATTAACCTCAAGTTTATATTTTTCTAGTATATTTATAAGTTCACTAAAAAGACCTTTTCCAGTTGTATCATCTACTTCTAAAAATTCTAAAAAATATTCTTCTACTTTTACTGGACTTGTTGTAGTATCTACACATCTTAAAACTAGAGTCATTTGTTCTTGATGGCTTGCATCAGGAGTGCAATCAAGTATTATAGAAAAGTATTTTACTTGTTTAATCTTTTTAATTATTATAGTTTTAATTTCAGATGCTAACATTTGAATTAATTCATTTTGAATCTTATGACCTAAATAATGATTGTGAATTTTATCTTGTTGAATACGTCGAACATGCTCTTGCATTATTGGATCAAATTCTGCAATTGTTTCAATAAAACTTAGAAAATTTCCATTATTGCTTTGGTATATCTTTTCATTCTTTCCCCGAAATGCTAAATTATTTTTTGCAAGATTTTTAACAACAGCAATAATTCTTAATAGTACTTTTTTCCAATGGTCCTTTTCTTGGTTTATTTGTTCTTGGAGACTTTTATCAATTGTCTTGTTTTCTAACAATCTTACTTCTAAATCAATCCATTTATTCATGCTAGTAATATGTTCATTAGTTGTTTCATGATTTTTGAGCTTAATACCTAGATTTTTCCAGTCCCTAGTTCCTTCATTGACTAAATGAGTCGTGCTTTGTGTTGAATCAAATAATTTACAACAAAAACAATATACTCTATCCAAATCTTTCGAATACACTAACCATTTTCTATCATATTTTTCACCATTAGGTAATTTACGAATATAATGTATAGTAGAGAAGTGTCTATTATTTTCATCCCTAGGAAAGTAAAGATCATAGTCTCTAATTGGACCTCTTTCCACTAATAGATCTCTCAACTTTGTATCAATATTTTTCCATTGACCAGGATCATATATATTTGTAGGATTAGAACTAGTTTCATTAAACTCTATACTATCCTTATTTATCTTATCTCCATCTAATTTTTCATTGTGTTCTTCATTAGAGATTGGTTCATCAGATGTTTGAATACTATTATGAATCTGATTGTCTATCTCATTTTGTTTCGTTCTTTTTATGTCATCTTCAAACTCTATTTCATTCTGAGTTGAACTTGATGTAGTATTTTGTTTATTTGTAACAATAAATCTATCTAAAGCACCTTTTTGAGATAGAATAAGTTTTTCAATTTTTTTTTCTTTTTGAGTTTTTCATATCCACATTCAAATTTTCTATTAGACATTTGAATTTAAAAATAATATTATCAAACAAAATAATTAAGACAATCACTACAAACAAATTAAAATATAAGAGAGTTAAAAATGATATAACCCGAAATGTCAACAGAAGCAGTGTTGGACGGCCCGGATTCGACGACGAACTCAAGTCCCCACAAGCGGTGCCGAGCTCAACGGCGAGAAGTGGTGCCGGAGCTACTGTCAATTTTAATGGGGACCCTAAACATGAAAAGCTAATGTCAATTTTAAAGCAATAGACAATAAAACATGCATAAAAGAGGAAAAGATGAATAATCGAAAAGTAAACATGCATTCATAAGTCATTACATATTTACATCGTATATAATATATTCCATTCTTTCAAATAGGTGCTCCAGGAATTTTCACTGACAGGGAATTTAGGAAAAGAAGGGAAATCTGTTAAAACTTTATATTATTCAATCACCCAAATATCCAATAACCTGCAATAGGATTATGAGTATATAATAACAAAAATAAGTAAGTAATAACTAGTTAACTACCATTACCCAATAACCCATTACGACATTACCCAACCCAAGTAACCCAACAAACAAACAGAACACTGAACAGTGAACTGTGAACACAGAACACAGGGGAGTGGGGACGGAAGCTCACCAGTCACCTCCGGGCTCCGGCGACGGCGGCGAGGGCGGAGGGCTGCCGGGCTGGGTCGAGAAGGAGAAGAGATAGGCGAAGGACCGAGGACGGAACTCGGAAGTCGGAAGAATCGAGCCGAGGACGGCGAACGGGCGAAGGACGGAACTCGTCAACTCGGACAGTCGGAGTCTCGGAGGTCGGAACTCGGAAGAACCGAGCCGAGGACGGCGAACGAGCGAAGGACGGAACTCGGAACTCGGAGAGTCGGGTCGGAGTCTCGGAAGTCGGAACTCGGAACGGAAGATTGGGCCGCCCCTGCTCGGAAGAACCGAAGATTGAAATTTGAATCAACTAGGGCTGGGGATTAGGGAAGCCTGGAAGGAAGAACGGAAGATTGAAGAAGAGTTTAGAAGGAGAAATGGAGAAGGACTCTCTCTGGACCTCTGGTTATCTACTTATCTGGGATTCTGCAAATCTGCCAAGACTGCCATTCTGCCTCTGGTGACAATGGCCGGCGGATGGAGAAGATGGGCTATGGGGGAATGAGGATCGTAGGGGGGCATAGCCGCATAGGGCCCTCCATAAGCTGATAGGCCATAGCCCCGGCGCCCCGCTGTCCATTGCCCGTTGGGCGTTGCCGCGTTGGCTATGCTGCCAGTGCCATGCCTGGAGAGTGGAGGCTGGATGCCTGGATCCTACTTCGTAGGCAAGACCGCAAGGGGTAGGCAGCTAAGGGCTCGTAGGCTCGTAGCTTCCTTCCGTGACGCGGTGACGGGTGACTCTTCCGACTTCTTCTTCGGCGGCGAATGGCGATCCCAATCCCAAAATCGTGATGCCCTGGCTGCCTGGCAGGAGAGTGGAACTGTGGAACTCACTGTGGAAGGCCGGAGCCCGGAGGCCTTCCTTGAGGCTGAGGCCTTAGGCGACCGCCTCGGTCGCCTAGGGCTTGGGCCGCCTCTGGCTGGGGAGGGTTCCATCCTCCACACCCCCACACCCCCACACCCTCTCCCAAAAAGAAATGGGTACTACTATATTGAATGGTGAAGATTGAAACTAGCCTGGGAATGCAATTGAGGTGGTTACCTTTAACATTAAGATGATTAGAAGTTGAAGCTATAATTTTAACTGTTGGGTGTCCATCATTAAGCACTGCCTAAAGATTCCTGCAATCTGTTCGAAAAGGAGCCTGCACCAATCAAATAAATGATTGGATGGCTCGGACGGTCTTGAAGTGGGTGTGTCACCTGATCATCATCTTATAATGGTAAAGAACATACATAGAATGCAATAAAGAAACGACATGTTGTAACTTATGCTATTATGACTTTGAGAAATCACTTTCATCAAAATAAAATAAAAAAGAGAGCAATCACATGAATAAGTCAACATTTCTTTTGTAGTTACACCATGGCACGTCTCTCTGTCCTTCTTGCATAGTGTTTAAATTAAAAGAGAAGCAAGATTGAAGTTGTACGTTCGCTGTTTGAAATTTTTTTATTGTGAGATTTCTTTTTAAAAAATTCTCGAGAATATTTTCTATCCAATTTTTTATTATAAAAAGGACTCATCTACTTAATTAGCCTAAAATTTAGTTAGGCCCCATTTTACCATTTTGTCGGTACGAAAATCAATAAACATAAATTGTTATTGTTAAATATGAGTTAGGATCTAGGTGCTATAAATTAAAATTGGGACTAGCCAACTAACTCGGCTTCCCGGGTTATGGCCCATGTTTGAATTAGGAGGATGATGTTGTATTTCTTCAGGGAAAAGAAAATAATATGCACAAGGAACTTTCCATAACAGTATTATCCACTCATCGGCAAAACGATCGTCACCACCACTATCCAAAAGCTTAAGCTTATAGAATACGGTAAATTTATTTATATATTTTATATTTTCTTTTACTTCTCCTTACGAGCCCAACATGTGAAATTTTCAATAATGGAGTTAAAAGAGTGCAGAGATAGGATTCGAACTCAAAACCTCTATTCTAATACCACGTTAGAATCACCACTTGTCCTAAAAACTTAAATTAATAAAATAATGTAGATTTATTTATATATTCTTATAAAGCTTTTCGGATAAGTGGTAATTTTAATATAGTATCAGAGCAGAGGTTCTGTGTTCGAATTCTATCTCCGCACTTTTAACTCTATTAGTAATAAAATTTACATGTCGGGCGCATCCATTAAAAAAAAATCCAGCCTACGTCTGAAAAAAAAAAAAAAATTTATATTATTTTATTAGCTTAAGTTTTTAGAATAAATGGTGATTTTAGGGAGATTCATTTGCATGCCCTCAACAGGTAATTTAGGATGGATTGGGAGAACACGTTGGGGACCTCGGCTATGCTCGTAGCTAGAACCCATTAATACTCTTGTCGCATTCCCCCGCAGCATGTTGCGGCATGATACCCGAGAAAAGGCGTCAGCGTCACATTCTGAGATGAGTTGGCTCCCATAACGAAGGTTTCCAATGGTTGGTGGTCTCGAACTTTTACTCTAAGCTTGGTTTGGTGGTCCAGCCTTAACATTCGTGGCGTGTCATGGCATTGGAGCAGCAACAAGGCACAAAAAGAGTTTCAAAAGATTCATTAGAAATGCAGCTACTCACCATGGTAAAGTGAAAGATGGCCCCTCGGCATTACCGACAACGATGGTGCAATTGGGACCAGTTGGATTCAGGTGGGGCTCAAAACGTGTCGCTCAGCCGTGTGGGGTCTGCGCCAACTTGAGAAGATGAAAGGAACGTGACAACTCCATGGCCTACCTGAGCTGGGCTCGCAACCCCTTTTTTGGCTGGACATTCTGACCTTCTTTAGAGGGTCCACTCCGCGGGACCATCCCAAAATTTGATTGGATACCATTGTCCGTTCGAGCAAATTTCCAACCAACTAAGCTGTAGCTTATAATTAATTAAGTGGTTGGATGGACACGGATTCAGCCCATTTTCGCCATCCATTGCCTAATTTCGTAAAGAAGGCTTGACTGCAAATAGCATATGGAACTTTCTGTGATGCTGCTGAATCTGCAATCTTTGTTGACCTTGTAAAGCCATCTCATATGCTCGTGTAATATCGTTTACCCGAAGAATGGTGCTTGCATAGGATGCACATATATATGGGAGGATGGATGTCTAGGTTTCGAATGCTTGGAAACACATCGTCTCCAATAAACTCTTAGTTCATGTTGTAACATATAAAGCAACCTAGCTAACATAGAGTTTTTAAGATTCTTTAGGCTTCTTTTTTCATCTTTTTTTTTTTGATGAGAAGAAGATGCATATACTACAAGCTCGATCAAAATCGTTACTCGAGCTTGGATTAGAGATGTTTGATCTTTACTAACTGAAGGAGTTGCGTGTAAGGTATAAATGAATTATTCAATCGAAGCAGCTCTCATGAATTTAAAAAGGATGATAGATGGTGGGATTTGCATGTATTAGGAGCATTCGGTTCCATTTGAGCATCCATTTTGGATAGATGACACATATCTAGGTGAAGTTTTAGATAATCTTCCAACGTGGAAGGATGGAACTGATACGTGTGGTCCACATGGTGGCTTTAAATTATGATGATAAGAACGAGGCCAACTTGGTAGAAATTAATAAAGACAAAGAGGCCTGGTATGGAGCACACAGCATGTTCCCAAACTTGTCACGGCGCACCTTGAATCACCAACCTCAAACTATGGGCTGTTTCATTTCTTTTCCTTTCTAAATGAAATCTAAAAAGCTAGAAATAGTTTATGTTGCCTTCTTTCTACTCCTTTAGTTCCCTCAGCTCGACGCTTGGTCTCGTTCGAGGGAGGATCACTGGATGGACGAACGTTCTAGCCGGAGGGCGTGGTCATTTAGAAAAGCCGTGAGATCTATATTTAACAAGGAGAGAAAAGAGAGGAGAAGAGTTGTTTTGGTTTACCTTCTCAGATATATGGTAGTCATATGACACGTTGATATTCTACATGCTAATAGTATAAAACCTTTATTCAAACAATTGATATTCTTTTGATACGCTATAGATCGTATATACAAGTGTATCAAACAAATGCAACCAAAAAAGAAAATATTTTGGCACCCCATCGTATCTTTGCTTGGTTCATCGCACGAATGTGGCATGGTCTTCTGAATTTACACCAACCAATTCCCGCCACATCTGCAAGAAAAACTTCATAATGACATGGTAAGTGCATGGCATTACGTTAATTGCTCCCTCTGTTAGCGCCATTATTATATTCTCTTGCTCTATATAGTCTTGCTTTGTTTCTTACAATCTTGTGGTGCTTTCACCTCATCTTCCATTTAACTTCGTGACCACTATTTTTATACAAATATAATATCAAGTTCAAACACAGCTGTTTCACAAGGGTATGGCCAGTTTTGAATGTGGTGCAACTTTTTTTTTTTTTTAAAAAAAAAAGGTAACGCAGGAAGTAAGGCACTTTCCCCAATTTTATTAATAGATTAAATTATTTAATTACAAGGGGATAATAAAGAAAAGGAGGGGGACTTGTGCAAGATTCAATTAGGGGTCAGCATTGGTGGACGTTAATTTTCTGTGGCTCTCTATAGCTTTTCATATATATATATATAGAGAGAGAGAGAGAGTTTTTTTCATACAAAATGTGCCAACAAAGAGTACTCACTAGTTGATCTTATGCTCTTGTGATCGTTGAATGTGGTGCAACTTTGATCCATTTGAATGACTGTCTTAATAAGTATTTTTTTTCATCAATATATTATTCTGTCTCCAAAGTCTTATAATGTCACTAGAGTCGACAAAAAAACAAAAGTAGAATCTAGTGATAATTCCAAAAGCAAGTGTAAAAGTTCAAATTGAAGACATGATCAGAAATAAGATCCGATGGAAACCACTACGAAGTCAGCAAATGAGATTCAGATATGAAAGCTGAAGTCATTTTTGACAAGGCTTGTGTAGGATTAGGCCGATGGGATACGTTTAGAAGCATTTTTAGCTTCTATACATTAGCATAAGCATCCTTGGTTACAGTGTCCTTGTGGTGAAAATCTGCGTGGCTTTAAGATGAA
The DNA here is from genome assembly GCF_009389715.1 of Phoenix dactylifera. NCBI lineage: Eukaryota > Viridiplantae > Streptophyta > Magnoliopsida > Arecales > Arecaceae > Phoenix > Phoenix dactylifera. The sequence goes on along the minus strand of NC_052394.1, from coordinate 19,710,531 downwards.
AAGGAGATAAGGGACCCGTATGTGCTGGAATGGCAAATATTAGTTTTTCAATGATGTTGGTATGAGAATCTCTTAGATTAGGTGGTTAGCAAAGGTTGCTCGGGAGTAGTTTCAACTTTTAAAGTGATTATGATTGATATTGGAATCTCTTAAATTAATGGCTGAATTTGGAAAGCAAAATCAGATCATTGCTTCGGAGTGGTGCCATCGATGAAGCACCACCTTAGAACACAAGACGGTCTTAGGTAAAATAGTAATATATCAATGTGGATTTTTTTTTTTGGCTTCTTTGATTTGTTAATTAGTATACGATCTTTAAATCAAAATCTGGTTATAGCATTGATATACACATGCGCACATGTTAAAAGATATTATGTATTTTATTAACCATAATTTTAAACTGTTTATATTCTTCAATATGACATTTCAAAATCATTAAAATTTTAGGCTCTAGCCAAGATTCCATGGTAGAAGAAGAGGAGGAGATCGAGGGAGGTACTATTTTACTTTTTTAAATGTGACATTGTCATCATTTTCATACACACATCAAGTAATAAAAGCTTCTGGCCTAACTATTCCAAGGAGCTTTTGATGAGGAACTAAGAAGTAAAAAAGTTGCCCTACTTAAAAAGTCTACAAATACATATGAACATGATTTTTTTAAATATAAAATATAGTGGGAATATCATCACAGGATCTAAATCCTTGACATCTCTCATAGAGGGATGTCAACCAACTAAGATAAGGTTGATTTACTTTATCTAGTATATTCTTACACAATTCATGATACGTTTTTAAGTGTCAAAAGTATATATTTGCCTATTAGTCTGGACTAGTCCAAGAAATTGGCTTTTATGTGACTACAAGATTTGCATGTTATACATTATGAATAAATGAATAATATTGCCCTGTAAATTTATTCATTGTTAGGATACTACGCATTGATTTCTCATTTCTCCATCCTTTTGAAATTTGTGAGCTTCATCATCAAAGCATCAACTTTTAAAATGAATATTTAGCCGCTGGAGTCTGACTAGTCCAAACATATGCAATTCATGCTCAAAACATCAAAAGAAGGCATCTTATTTGCTACAATAATAGGATATATTTGTTGATTTATTATGCAAGATTCTTCTAACATGAAAGCTTCAAAGCATACATGTTTACTCAGAGAGCATGACATGGATGTCTTTGTTTTTCAAAGAGAGAGACCATTCTACTCTAATGTCGCAGACATGAATTCATCTGAAAAATGGCATACATTTTACTATGCATATGAGAGGAAATCCAAAATAGAAACTATGAGGCTATAAATACAAGGGAAAATGAAAGGTCAAAAAAATTCGAACCCTTTTCTTTTCTTAAAAATCCTTCTTGTGGATTCCTTTTATGTGGAAAACAAAAGTTCTTTTTTCAAGAAAATATACAAAAATCGAAGAATATAACCGGATAAGGGTGTCCCTGGACCCCAGGAAGCTTTTTATCAATCGTGGTTTGTTTGCTATTTCTCATTCATATCATCATATAACAAATTCATGGTGATTACAGTAGATATTTCGAGGGGCTTTACCCAAGATTGGTGCATATAAGGGCTATCAATGAAGGTTTTAATCTTTCTTTGAGTCTCTCTTAGAATCTGTCAAATAAAATTAAAATTTCATTTTGCAGACGTGGTTGCAGGTCAAAGTTTTCCGCTGCCATTAATTTCCTAGCTTCCAGCATGCCATACCAGGAATGTTGCACAAAGTACGAATTTATTCCTGGTGCAAACAAAAAATTCATTTAGCTCTCCTCGTCACTATTGCGACGACACGGTTTCTTTTGATTCCCAAGATCAAAGTCTACACTGACCTGCATGCATAGTTACATTTTCCTCAATTAAATCAGCCATGAGCTGCACATTTTGAAGCATACATGTGTTCCTGTATATAGATATAAACTCTAAATGTACCAGATGCATGGAACATGACACTATTGGAGAAGATCTCGCATCTGACATCCATCGATTGTTTAACTCAAGATCTTCTCGGCAAATAATTAATGTGGGATTAAACACACGTCCGCACGGATCCTCACATACTCCTCGCCCATGACCTCGCCGAAAATAGTTAGACGGAAGATATTATTTAGGTATTTTGATCATGTATAAATACGTAAGATCACCTCGACGAATAATCGATGTGGGACTAATATACGCCCGCACGAATTTTCATAGATTGACATTCAAAAAAATAAAATAAATTATTAAAAAAGAAAATATTATATTACCTTCATTTTCAATTTCTGATACCCTGAGTTATATATCCACCCTGATCATGTAATATACAATCAATCAAAATGAAAAGTTTTAGCTGATATATAAAAGATCAGCAATATATATTAGATTCGATGGTATGTTCCTTTGCGAAATAAAAAATAAATGGGATCAAGCAGGAAATTCATTATTTTTTATGTACAAAATAGAAATTTATTTGATATAACTAATGAAAAGAGGTTGAACAAGAAATATTATTCTGCAATATTTTTTTGAAACACGCAAAGGACACTTTATTAATTTTTGCCCACACAAGTTTAGAATGCTAAAAGTTGTGCAGATGCCCAATGCCATGCAAAGCTACGGCACTGACAGAAAAATGTCGAGGTATTAAATATATTTCTCAGCAGTTTCCCCATGACCATTTCAAAGCTCTGTCCTGTTCCATGGAAGAGGGGAGACCAGAGGTCTATGTTCTGGATCAGTTAATATTAACAGAAGTCTCATGGAAGTTGGATAAGATCTAAGATGGTGGTGACGTTGATAATAACAAATCTTCATACTCTGTACAGGGTCTGAACTCTGAAGGTAATGGTGTACGAGATGGATACCTCGCAGCAACTAAAAGGAGGCCTTTATCTAGTCAGCTAATTTCGGCGTGTTCACAAGGGGGAACCTGCCATTGATGTTGTTATCAATTAAACCTAAATCGAAGACATTGAAGGAATTTGACAGGCATTGCTTGTCTTTCCGTCTTTCTCTTTCAATCATCCTGCTGTCATCCGTGATTAAACCGCGTGGAAGATGCACTTGGCCAATGTATGATCTTGGACGTAATGGAATCCACCTCTAAAAGTAACCAAGGGTCAAATCGACGGGACCATGGCCTGCAATTGGATCCAAGAACAACTGGAAAAGATGACAAGGCTTAATTGTGATTGAGGAAGTCTATTACGTAGGTGTGCGGAAATTGCCCCCACGATGATACGTACGTACGTATGAAATTAATCAAGAAGGCGCAAGTTGAGTCGGGCATGCAAAAAAAAAAAAAAAAGTTTAGAAAATTTTGACAAGTCTTTTTTTTTTAAAGGATATTCTTTTATTTTGTTTTTGAAGATGTGTAGTATCTCATTTTTGATCAAGACAGAATAGTCTTTAACCTCCATTTGTCAACTATTAATTGTTTTGGTTAGAACCCAAATTCTTTAAAGAGGAGAATATATCATGGATCTTGAAAATATTCATTATAGTAATAAACAATTAAAACTTAATGATCACCGAGAAGTGGATAATAACTAAAGAAATTATTAGTTGAACAATATAGAATACATTATTTTAATTACCATAAAAATATATCGTGTATGTCTTTTCATTAAAGGAGGGATTCTTTTTGGACGGAAATGGAAAAAAAAAAAATAACATGTCTAAATTCGAAGCGCTACCATAGTGCCGAAAAGCAACAAAATTCTGGAAATCGGAGAAGAACACAACACTTGTGTCGAAGTTTATCTGTTCTGCTTAAAAGAGACGCATAAAACATAATCTAATAATTATTAATGGTTTTAATTTTTAGCGTAAAATGATGGAACTTAATTCACATGCTAGCATGGTGTCAGGATCAGAAAAATTGTCATGAATTCCATCAGTTTTCTTTTTTTTTTTCAACAGATATTTTTTCTTCTAAATTCTGCTTAATGTTTAAGAAAGATTCAAATTTCTTAATTTGAATCTCTGACAGTTGTTTCATTATATTTAAAACGTGTATAATAGTAGTCAAGAGAAATAATACGCGACTCAATCCATCATCTCGGCCGCACAACAAAATAGTACCATGTCCAAACCTACTAATGCAGGCGCCACCAATTGACCAATCCAGAAGGAGCCCGGTCCTTATCGTCATGGCATTCTGGTAAATTTTTGTAATCTCGGTGGTATTAACTCCAGTAAATTTCGTTAAAGAAATGCGATAATTCCAGCCGGCTGCCCACCGGAAAGAGGAGACCGGGAAGCCGCGAAAAGATCAAAAGTTGGACCCGCCCAACCCCGCTCGGAGCCCACGACCACTTCCACGCGAGCGCCTCATCCGCCGTCCTTCTCCCCATCCAACGGCCCCGATCTCCCTCGTCGCAAACATAAATATAAAATTTAGAAAAGCCGGCGATCCTTCCAAGTTCCGGCCTTTGCCTCGTCTCTCCCAGCTCACACCTCACAAAACTTGTCGCACGCAACGCCGAATCGGTGTTATAAATGTTCTCTCCCCTCGCCCTGCCAACCAAATAGAAAAGGTTTTGGCCTTTGGTTCTTGGTTCCACACGCCTTCCATGGCAATCTCTTCCTTCAATCTCCCTCGTCCCTCTCGTCCCCCTCTTCTCCCCACTCCCTCCGATTCCGACGTCGTTCGTTCCCTTCTTCGGCTCTCGCGAGAGATCTCCCTCTTCGAGCACCCCAAATCACTCCAAAATCGAAACTTTTCATCAATTGCTCGCAAATCGAAGCTGTTGGCGGTGTTCTTCGAGGAGCTCCTCCGCGATCCCGCCCCCGAGCTTCCCCGATCCACATCCCTTTGTCTCAAAGAGATTCTTCTCGTTTTTCAGCGGTTCAAGGCTTTGCTAGGCGATTGCTCCACCCGGAGCCGGATGCGGCTTCTCCTACAGGCCGAGAGCGTCGCCAACGAGTTCCATGAGCTCACCCTCGAGCTGTCTACTCTGCTGGATATTCTTCCCCTGGCTGAGCTTGATGTGGGTGAGGATGTGAAGGATCTGGTGGATCTGGTCCGCCGCCAGTGCCGCCGGTCGGTGGCTGCCGTGGATCCGGCGGAGGCGGCGCTCCGTGGCGAGATTCTTGACATCATCCGCGAGATCGAGCGGGAGATCGTCCCCGACCGGTCCAAGCTGGAGGCGTTGTTCGAAAGATTGGGGCTGGACGATTCCCGGAGCTGCCGCAGCGAGATCGAGTCGCTGGAGGGCGAGATCGGCGACCGCGTCGCCGAGAAATGGACGGCGGAGATGATCGCCCTCGTCGGCCTCGTCCGCTACGCTAAGTGCGTCCTCTACGGCGCCTCCACCCCGAGATCGGAGTCCGCCGGAAAACTTAGCTTCTCGGCGACGGATCTTGCCGTCCCCGCCGACTTCCGGTGCCCGATCTCGCTCGAGTTGATGCGGGATCCCGTCGTGGTGGCGACCGGGCAGACGTACGATCGGGAGTCCATCAGCCGGTGGATCACCTCCGGTCACGCCACCTGTCCCAAGACCGGCCAGGCCCTCGCCCACACCAACTTGATCCCCAACAGGGGCCTCAAGAATTTGATCTCCCAGTGGTGCCGCGAGCAGCACGTGCCGTTCGACGGCGCCGAGCCCGGGAACGGCGGCGAGGCCAACGCCGTGAGCGCCAACAAGGCCGCCCTCGAGGCGGCGAGGATGACGGCGTCCTTCCTCGTCCAGAAACTCGCCGCCTCGCCGTCCACGGAGGCGGCGAACCGCGTCGTCCACGAGCTCCGCCAGCTGGCCAAATCCGGATCCGATAACCGCGCCTTCGTCGCGGAGGCCGGCGCCATTCCGTTACTCCTCCCCCTGTTCCGTTCGGAAGACCGAGGCCTCCAAGTTAACGCCGTTACGGCTTTGCTCAACCTCTCCATCCTGGAAGCCAACAAGAAGCGGATCATGCACGCGGACGGCGTCGTTGACGGCATTATCGACGTGATGGCGAGCGGCGCCACGTGGCGGGCGAAGGAGAACGCGGCCGCCACGATCCTGAGCCTGTCCTCCGTCCATGCCTACCGCAGGCGATTGGGCCGCAATCCACGTGTCATCGAGCAACTGGTCATTCTCGTCAAAGCGGGGCCCACCAGCACGAAAAAAGACGCGCTGGCCGCGATTTTGAGCTTGGCCGGAGACCGGGAGAATATTTCACGGTTGGTCGAGGGCGGCGTGGTGGAGGCGGCGCTGGAGACGATCAAGGCGGCGGAGGTGGCGGCGGAGGCGGTGGCGGTTCTCGCAGCTGTGGCGAAGAGGGGCGGCGCCGAGGCGGTGGGTGAGGCGCACGGGTCCATCTCCAAGTTGGTACGGGTTCTGAGGCGCGGGTCGGACTGGGCGAGGGAGAGCGCGGCCGCGGCGCTGGTGCAGGTCTGCCGGCGAGCTTGTGGCTCCGCGGTGGCGGAGCTGGCTGCGACGCCGGGAATCGAATGGGTGATATGGGAGCTGATGGGGTCGGGGACCGAGAGGGCGAGGCGGAAGGCGGCCGCCCTCGGCCGGATCTGCCGGAGGTGGGCCGCGGCGCAGGAGGCCGACCGGATGGCCGGATTTTCCGCCCCGACCATTACGGCGTCCACCACCACGACGGTGGCGCAATCTTGATGTCTCGTTGGTTCTCTTGTACAGCAATAATTAGGTACTCTCCCATCGGACGGATGTGCTTGGCTCGTCAAGTGTGTATATTGGAGTGATTTTTTTTTCTTCTAATTTACAATTTTACTCACAGTTGGATTGAGATTGATTTGTTCGGAATTGAAAAATGAAATAAAGAAAAGAAAAGAAAAGAAAATTATTCTTTTCATTTTTTACCATTATTCAGATGGGGGGAACGTAAGGGGACCGCAAGCAATCTCTCGAGTCTTGGCGATCCGTGAAGCTTTTATTTTGCGAATAAAAGAAGCGAATGCGTAAAGGAATTGGAGATTGCGGGGAAACGATTCCCCATGACCGGCTCTTGATCTAGGCGAGTTGTGGGAGATCAAGAACCATCCTATCCGTGCGTTTGGTAAGGGCTCACCGAATCTTCGGGTGCCGATTTGATCTTGTTCTACGCCGATATTTGTGCTACCTAACCATGATGGAGACGATTGTCCTTTTTTATGCGTGACAGCATAAGCAAGTTGTATCATACTCTATTGACTTCGAATCCTAATGATTGACGCGTTTGCCACCGAACCGGATAAAATAAGGGTGCTAAGACCAAGCCCATAATTTGGACCAAAAGGGCTGGGCCAACATATATATACAGGTTGTAGACTTAGAAATTATAAATAAAGGTAAATTTTTATTGAATTGCATTTTATTAGATTATAAAGGAACTGCTATTTATTATTTATCATAAGAAGTGTATCGATCTGATACTTAGTGAATTGGTGGAGAATAGCGAGTCTTTTAGGATAAAAGATAGAGTCACTGATTCTTTTTGTACGCCTCTCTCAATATTTTTATATTTTTTTGGGATTGATTACCAATCTTCTATTTACTATCAATATTTCTATCTCTCTCAATTCTTTCTCATTTTAAAAATTTTAAGAAGTATTTCAATTAAAATTCTATTTATTACTTTAGATAGATATATTTTCAACCTATGCATCATATAAAACAGGTACCTGTTTGGAGTTTCTTAATTTTTCTGAAATACTCATGTGAAATTTTCTAAGAAAAGATTATTAGGTAGCTTTATGTTAAGAATTTTTTGCTACATAGATAGCATGCTTTTAAAAAATTTTAGAAATCTTTCAAGTAAAATTATATTTATTACTCTAACTCTTCAATCTATGCAACATCGAAGAAAAAAGTATTTGGAGCTTCTAAATTTTTTTGAAACACTCATATATATAATTTTCTGGGGAAAAAATAATAGCCGGCTAAATCTTAAAGAATTTTTGCTGAATAGGTGACAGGCTTTTACTGCATAAACGTGGCAATATTTGCTGGCAATGTTATATGCAATCCCTCCTGAAAATATCAGCATTTATATTATACTATATAGATGTTTATGCCTACCTAATCAAAGTTGACAGAAAAGTAAAAATTCAAATGGAGTCGTCTACAAATATCCATGATCAAAGAAAAGAATCATTTTCCATCTTTTAGTCTACCATTTAATTTCTATGAATCCCCTTACCATTTTCTTTTGGTTTTTTGTACTTATCGTGATGGATTCATTTCCTGCACTATTCAGTTGGTTTGGCATGTTTGACCGACCAAGTGACATGCACAAGATGTTAATTATCTAAATATATAGCTTCCCAACTTGGTAATTCGGACTGTCCTGTGTGCTTGTTTATGAGATGATTCATGCTATTCATCGCTCTATTCTTATCCCATGTGGCAAATGGAAAGAAAAGATTGATTGAGTTTCTAGGAGCTAAACTAGTTATCATAAACTGAAAAAACATATTGTTATTACTCTGGCCCTTCAGATAGGTCCAGACAAAGAGTTCGGAAATCACATTTGAGACTAAATCAAACAACAAACTTTTTGAGAGGTCTAAAATTTACATGCAATATTACTTTAGGATATTCTTCTTTCTAAATAAAGTAATTTTTGAAATCTATGATATAACAATCGATCGTAACTGTCGTACACTTATAGAAAACTCTTCCCACGAGTATGAAAGACATCTCATCATGATATCAAAATGAAACAGCAAAAATAATTTAAATAATAATGTTCAAATTTTAATTAAATAGTAAAATTAAAAGTCTTACGGAACCAATAATATTCCAAAATTTTGCATCAATTCTAAAATAAAATTTAGTCTAAATAAAGATGTCAAAATTTTGTCTCTAATCGCTCTCTAATGATAAATCTCTGTGCCGAGCTAATTCTTCGGATATGTAAAAGCAGTAAGAAATCGTATAATGAGCTAGACAACCCAGTAAACTACGAATACTTTAACTAGATAAATCAAGTAATAAAATATTAATAATATACTAAAATTAAGCATGCAAAATACATTGATTCAAAACTAAATCGATATGCTATTCAGTCACTTCAAATTTCGAATCTTGTTATATAAATCAATTATCTTTCAAATCATCAAGTTCATCTCAACAGCCATGAGGTATGACCATTTTTATACCCCAAGGTTGGGCCATAATATGAATTTATTCATCAAAGTGTCAACGTATAACCCCCACTAATAAGGTATCAATATGCCAATGTATAACTCCCACCGACAGAGTGTCGATATACCAGCAAATAACTTCCATGGTAGAGTGTCGATATGCTAATGTATAACCTCCACTAGCAGAGTATCGATATACCAGCAAATAACTCCCACTAGCAGGGTGTTGATATACCAGCAAATAACCCCCACTGGTAAGGAGTTGATATACTAGCGAATAACCTCCACTGGTGGGGTATCGATATATAGTCTGGCTGCAAGTCAAAATCTATTTCAAAGCCATATTCAGTGTTCTAAATCGAAAGATACATAAATTCATATGACATCGAAATCAATACATTCAATTAAGAATTATATAATATTCTAGAAAGAGGCACATATAATAATAAAATATATGCATCAACTTCATAAATCAAAAATAATTTGATTAAGAAAATTTTATAATTTGCCACCAGATCTAGAAAAAGAGTTACAATGCTTACTTTGTGAGTGAATCTAAAGTATCAATTCAATTAGTTTCAAAAATACTTCTAAGATCTTGGTATTTAAAAATTATTAAAATTTATCATAATTATTCCAAAAATAGAAACCCTAATTTCAATACCTTCATAAGACTGACCAAGCAGGAGTGCCTGATACTCTGGTTGGTCTAATTATGACAAAACTCATCTGATCATGTTCAAATTAGGGTACAAATGGTTCAATAGAGATCGGAGGTGAACAAATTTAATTAGATCTAGAAAGGGCCAAGATGGAGGCTGGTGTGTCGCCTGTCGAATATAGATCAGGGCCCTTCACTAGGGTTGATCCAGAATCATGAAGAGAAGTATCTTACTGGGTCTATCATCTCTAAAAAGAGTAGAGAGAGAAAGTCCAATAGAGAGCAAAATAAGAGAGAAGAAAACTGGAAAGAGAAAGAGAGAAGAGAGAGGAGAGAGAAAAAGGAGATAGTCTCTCTTCTTTTTCTCTTAAAGAGGAGAGAGTCTCTCTCCTCTTCGGTCAGATCCATGGGGCAGCCGTGGTGGCTAGCCCTGATAACGGCAGGAGACAGCAACAAGGCTCGACCAACCCCGGCGGCCGGCGGCAACGAACTCGAAAGAAAATGAGATCGAAACAGGGCAAAGAAAAAAATCAAAACAAATGAACCTCTCATGGCTAAATTCGGTGTTCGACAACTCTCATCTGGTCGTCAATGGTGGTCTTGGGATCGAAAAAGAAATGGACAAGAAGAGTTAGAGACAATTACCTCAACTCCAGTGAGGAAATTGACAACAACTCACCTAGATATCTCAACAAAAAATCAAAACAACCTCAATGGATCTCGCCGATGTTGATTGGGAATTAGGAGCGAGATCCTAGAGAAGAGATGAGGGCCTTTTATAAGCCAATTTCAAGCAGTGCCGGAGTCCAACAGGCCTTTAGATCCTTGCTTTCCTTGCCATACTCGAGGAGAAAGAAGACTCCCATCGAGAGTCTTTCTCCCCTGACTCACATGCCAGATGCATGTTGAGTGGCCCACATGGCCAGCCCAAGCCCAACAGGCTGGACCAGGCCCACAGAGAAATGGGGTTCTACACTTCCAGTGAAACTTCAATATAATTAACGAGTAATAGAAGGGTCTGCCATGAGCTTTTATTTTTTATGCATTTCATATAGTGGCTTCAAAATGGCTCTTTGATCACTATATGAAAGCATATAATTCGAAATTTATCTGTGATACTTATCATCAAATTCTATTGTTTCATGTTTGATATAATAACTATAGAGTTATTTTATTGTCGCAACAAAACACTACAGAAAAAGTCGGTTTTGCCGACGCTTTTTTGCCGACGCTTTTTACAAGCGTCGGCAAGTTTCGTTCTAGCGCCAAAATTTGCCGACGCTTGTAAAAAGCGTCGGAAAAAGACGACGCTAATAAGCGTCGGTGTAGTCTCCGGCCTAAGACGACGCTAAAAAGCGTCGTCGGAAGCCAAACCCAACCCTCTTCTGACCACCCCCGTCGGAAGCTTCCCTCACACACCAGTCTCTCTCTCTCTACCCTCGTGCCTCATCTCTCTCATCCCTCCTCCCTCCTCTCTTCGGATTTCCGTTTTCCCGGCCACCGCCCTCATCTCTCTCGCCCATTCCTCGTCTTCTCTGGGAGGGAGGTGGAGGACCCGGCCACCAAGGCCGAGATGAAGGCCATGGCGGCCATGGCGCTGTGGCAGTTGGCCAAGAACAACCCTTCCATCTGCAAGAGCATCACCGAGTCCCGCGCCCTCCTCTGCTTCGCCGTCCTCCTCGAGAAGGGCTCCGGCGACGTGCGCTACTACTCTGCCATGTCCATCATGGAGATCGACCGCGTCGCCGAGCACAACCCTGACCTCCGCCACTCCGCCTTCAAGCCCACCTCGCCTGCCGCCAAGGCGGTCGTCGACCAGCTCCTCCGGATCGCCGACAAGGGCGTCTTCGACGATCTTCTGATTCCCAGCATCACTGCTCTCGGCTGACTGTCGAAGACCTTCCGGGCGATGGAGACGCGGATCATCGGGCCTCTGGTGCGGCTGCTGGACGAGAGGGAAGCCATCGTGTCGAGGGAGCAGCCGCCATCATCGAAGCCGGAGGGGCCAAGCACCTCGTCCAGCTGGTGTATTTTGGGGAGCAGCTCCAGACCGAGGCGTTGATTCTCATGTTACATCTCCCTCAACGTGCCGGAGAGTGAGGATCTCGCACAGGCAGGGGTCCCTGCGGTCCTCGCCTGGGCTTCGAAACAGGGGCACTTGGTGCAGGACTCCAGGGTGGACTCCTCCTTGCCGGAGGCCAGAGGTCGGATGGAGCTCTTATCAGTCAAGAGGATCTCGATGATCGACGACATTGAGATCATCCTCCTCCTTCTAGGTTCATCTTTGCTTTATGGTTCCTTTAGATCTTTGCTTTATGGTTCCTTTATGGTTCATCTTTGCCCCGGTTCCTTTAGATCTTTGATAGATTCAATTTGTATTGGCTCCTCTTTCATGGAATCTTTGTAAAATTTCTTCTTCCATGCCATGAACCATCAGCTCTCTTTCCAGGCCAGCGAGCGCCATGCCCGTTCCCCTCTTTCTTTTTTTATTTTTTTTTTTAAAAACAGGTGGCTAATGCCGACGCTTATAGGCGTCGGCGTTGAGTCTTTTAGCGACGCTTTTATTAGCGTCGGGAAAGTTCTGTTTTTGCCGGCGCTTTCCTTTAGCGTCGGCAAAAACCGGACCCACGCCCACCTGCCCGACGTCTGACCCACGCTTTCGGGTGCGTGGGATGGAAATTCGCCGACGCTTAAAAGCGTCGGTATAGACCAAAAAAACCGCCGGGAGATATCCTTTCTTTTGTAGTGAAAAGATATGAGATTTAGATTTTAATAAAATTAATAAACTATAGAAAATCAATCAATAAATTTTATTCTTTATGTTTCATATGGTGGCCCAAGGATAGTTTTGTAGCTATTATTATGAAAAAGCAAAATTTGAGTTCTATCATCAATGAGAATCATAGAGCAATTTTTGTTTCAAATTTTATTTTTCAAGTTTAATATAAAAATCATAAAATAAATGATTCTATGGCCACCATAGGCAAAGATTTTAAATAATATACTATAACAATTTAGACAAAAAATTATAATTAAATTATGAACAATTATAACTTTTGATTATATTTTATTATTTTTTCATGCATTTGTGTACGTTGTTTTTACAATCTGCAAAACTAGGAAAATCTATGCAGCAGAATCTAGTTTTCGTTTGTTGCATTGACTTGGCGTCCGGGTAGCAAAAATTAATGCATGGCTCCCCCTTATATTCCATGATAGCCTTACAATAAATACTCCGCTACTAACAACTGCATCATGTAGTTTAATTGCATATATTAAGGATCTAAAGTCAAGCTATCAAATGATAGTTTGCTAGGTCCTTCAGAATTCATAATTCTTAAAATTATTATGTATTGAAGTTCTAATTTGAAAGTAGTTCTCTAAGCCTATGATATCATATTACATATTACTTTAAAATTGTCCCATTCTTTGACTTCTAATGACCAAATAGCTCTTTAGACAATAGCATTACAATTTTTGAGAGAATATATATAGAATAGGACCAGTGGAGATTTAGAAAATTGAAATCTTAAAATTACTTTAAAATTTTGACTTGCAATAAACCAATCAACCTATCGCAGTCAGTTGGCATCCTTTCCCATTGCAAATCACAATCAAGAGTAAGTTTGACTGGCTCAAAATCCAAATTTAACAGACACAACTAAATCATAATTAAGAATCAAGTTGGATCCTCTGTAAACCCTAATACCCACTGTTGCTGGAAATTGGACCCGGGGGTGACCACTGGTTGAGAAGGAGGAGCTCCGGCAGGTGGTGCTGGTGCGTCGGCGGGTTGCGTCCTCCGGAGACCTGTAAGAAGCCGGTGGCCGGGGTTTCCGACGCCGACCCTCCGATGGTTAAGTCAGAGGGGGCCTTCATGGTCAAGGAGATAGTTGTTATGTAGAGGTTAAAGCCAGAAAATCCCCATCCCCCCCCCCAAGAGGAAAAGGTTTCTCTTTTATAGGAGGGGTGCCAGGGTTACCTGTGTGATATGACCAGGCGAATTAATGAATAACCGTCATGATTGGGCGTGATCGTGTAAATTAATGAGTTGCCGTGGGCAACTGGACGGAGTTGAGTAAGTCAACTGGTTGCCGTGGAAGGCTTGAGATTTTGAGTAAGCTGGAGGTCCGTGGAGATCATGCGCATTTAATTGTTGACAGTTGTTTAGGCGGAAATCGCGGGATTAGATCCTGGGAGAGGAGGAGGGGAGCTTGATCCCCATTGGAGTGGAGAGGTCTGCTTCATTCTTTGACTAGGTTTTCTTCGGACTTAAGGTCGATCAAAACCGCAAGGCTGTGAGCTCTGAGGTTGAGGGCGCTGGGGTCGGGCGCTTGGAGGTCGAGCGCCTGGAGGTCACGTGCCGGCAATGCGTCCACGTATTCTGGGGCAATCCATTTTTCTCCCAACACCCACATATATAGATACATGCATGCGCGCGTACACATTAAGTTTAGAATGTTTTCTGCAATTTACGAACAATCCAAATAGTAATTAAATTTAGAATATCATTGCTTCATGGGTTGGGCACATAGAACTAACTAAAGTCTCTCAACATCTTTTTTCTCTTAAAGTATAAAATTTACTTTTCCGAATTCAACCCAACGACTATATTGCATAACTGGAAGGATTAATAATACTTCTAAAGACATTAAATCTCTCCATAGTGCTACAGAAGTTCATATACAAAATCTTTAGAGACAATCCTTTCCTTAAAAATTCAGCAGTAGGAATTTCACAATGAAAACAGAAATCATGAAAGTTTATTTGCTATCTTAGTACAATGCCTATAGAATAGCTTACGATGACAAAGTTTCAGGGAGTAGATTACAAGGAGAGAAATATTACAGGTACATTAGATCTTTCTTTTGACATATATATCTATACCAAGCGTTGAGGGTCTCTTGGATCTGTGTCAAATTTATCCATGGATAATATATTTTATTGATTTACAAGGAAATCTTTATCATACAAATATATGTACGTACAAATTAAAGTCAATAAATTTTGGAAAAAATTAAATTTGATAGAAATAAAAAAAAAATGCATGTATTCATGAAAATATTGGCAATGTTGGCGTGCATTAGCATGTAGCTGCTATCCTGCTACAATAATATTATCTTTGGCTAACCCCTAACTCAAAGGTTTATCTTCCCAATTACAACTATAAATTCGATAAGCGTCATGGATTTCTCAAAAGAATAATGTGATATGAATATTTCTTCCATTAAAAAAAAAGAGGAAAAAGGGGGGAAGAAGACCAGCTTATTACCCTTTATTGCGTCACGCCATTGCGTCATTGCCGTCGGCTAACAATGGCCCTGCATATTGGGCAAGTTGCCGACTTTTGCAGCCACCGGACGATACACTCCTCATGAAAGGCGTGGTGGCACCCTAGAAGCCGGCATTTATCGCCGCCCTGGAATGCTCGGGGGCAAATCACACAGCTGGAGAAAGTAGCTCCATCTTGGTGATGCAATAACGGGATCTTCTCTATATCTCTAGGTGATAGACCGGGGATCGCATAGTCTCTTCTTCGATAACGATAGATCAAATAAACAAACACTCCTAGGAGAATGGCTGAGTAAACTCCAAGAATAGTATTGTATGGCAGCACTGGAAACATGGGTGTAGGTATAGAGCAAGGAGTGATCGAAGGTAAGAACGGAGTTAGCGAGGAGTTTGAAGTCTCTTAACAAGGAGAAGAGTTATAAGAGGAGTACTACTGCGACTGCTTCCACTAGGTATCTGAATGGGCTCTATGTTATGTAATTAGTGCTGGAGAGAGACATCCAACTCCGAAAAGGACTCGACGGACAGGTAATTACGATACCTAATTTTAAGCGGATTTGATCACGAAACCTACTCGAAATAGGGTTGGCGTTTAGCTTGAGCTCAAAGGACGCTTTATCCGAAGTGACTTTTTGATTTTGAGCATCAGATTGGTTGCAAGAGGCTAATAAGTACTATGCTTGCATGTTTGAGCAATTCAACCTGATTGAGTGCCAACTTGTTTGGGCCTTCTTGCGTTTTAATATAATTACCAAACAAAAATTATTCAGCAAAACCAATTGTGAGGCCCAACCTTATTGGGCTGGCCTGTTGGCTTGGCACAGCATCCGAACGCAGCCCCGAAGGCCTGTCCGAAATAGAACTAGGGCAGAGCCCTGGTTGAGCACGACTCCTCCTCCTTGAACTTTGTCGGAGACTAAGATATCCTAGTCTCCATTCTATATAAGCTTTTCCCCATCCTCCCCATACCCCCGTCAGAGAACTAGCTCCAATCGGAGAGTAGTCGTTGGATTTCTTAATTTTTTTTTTTCAATCACCGATCGCCATCGCACTGCCTCAGTTCACCGTCGGAAAGCCAGGTAAGAATCCGAAAATCTTCGGATTACCCTTCTCTCCATCTTCCGCAACCTTTGAAAGTTCGTTTCTAGCCGGAGATCGCCAGAATTTGGCTGAGAAAGAGCAAAGCCCCTATTTCCCTTGTTTTATGAAAACAGACCTTCTTCTGCTTTTCGGTAGGTTCTGTCTCCGGTTCTTGTCTCTGAGACCTTCCTTCATCCCTTTACAGCGGCTAATGGTCATGGCCAAAGATCTGGCCACCAGATTTGCTGTTTCATGACTTGAGTGGTTGAAACCCTTGTTTTTGAATTTTTTTTTTGGGCATTGCTGGTTGCCAGTCATCGCCGACTGGCTGTTGGCCAAGCCTGGCTGCCTCCTGCTGTTATCGGGGCTGGCCACCACGACTGCCCCCTAGATCGATCCAACTGAAGAAGAGAGACAAACTCTCCCTTGTTTTGGAGAAGAAAAAGAGAGTCTCTCTCTTCTTTCTCTCTCTCTCTTCTCTCTCCTCTCTCTTACTCTTTCTTTTATTACTCTCTCTTATTTTCTTTCTCTACTGGAATTTCTCTCTCTACTCTCTTTAGAGATAATAGACCCAATAAGATACTTCTCTTCATGATTCTAGATCCACCCTGGTGAAGAGCCATGATCCATGACTAGTGGGTGGCGCGCCATCCCACTTTGGCCCTTCTCGGATATTGTTAGAATTAGTCATCCTGATGTCTACCGAAATCCCTGTATCCTAGTGCAAGTATGATTAGATGAATTCCGCCTTGATTGAACCTTGTAAGTATGACTCTTAGTGATTTTTAAATTGACCTAGGTGGAAAGTCCTGATCCAGGATCATCAGGCGGCGTGTCAGCCCCTACCCTGGCTCCTGTCATATACTGTTAGATTTGATTGCCCCGATCTTCGTTGAACTATATGTGCCATAGTCTGAGCATGATTTAATGAATTTCACTTTGATCGGATTGACCGGACTGTCGGACACTCCCACTTGGTCAGCCTTGTAAAGGTGCTAGAATTTAAGATTTTTATTTTTAAAAAATAATTATGATGAAATTTTAATAAAAAAAATATTTTTTTGGATATTAAGCTTTGGGAAGTATTTTCAGAATTATTTGAATCTGTTAATTAGATTGCGTTCGCAAGATAAGTAATATTTCACTTTTCTAAATTTATAGCAATCCTTAAATTATTATATTTATGAATTTGAGTGGTATTATTCATGATGCATGAATTTGAGGGATAGTATATTATTACGAAATATGTGCAATCCTGAAGGACTTTAAATGTTGTGCTAGTTATTGCAATAAAGTTTGTATATTATTATTAAAATTATTCTACTGCATATTTATGAGATCATGTTGAGATGCCTTGCATGTTTGTGGGGAGGGTTCTCTATGAATATGTGGTGGTTGTCACGACCTCCGATTCATGAACTCAAGTCGGAGGCATGACACTAATCAAGTAAAATTAGAAATTAGATCTGAGCAAGAGCATGCATAATCAAACAATTTGCTCACGTTAGAAATTAGAAATTACTTTAGGTTTGAAGCATATTCTCACGTTACAAGACCTGATCAAGAAAAACTCCTCTCAGAAAAAAAAGGAAGAAAAACGATAACTAAAGAGATCATATATTCGACCTCGAACCTATGAAGAAGGAAGAACGGAAAGCCTAATTATCCCCTCTCTCTCTCTCTCTATGTAATTAACTGATGTATACTAGCACTTGTGTTTGCATGAAAAGCTAAGCTTCCTCCTTTACGTCAAAAGATCTTTGGAAATAAACAGTAATTTCATTGGCGCCAACCAAAGGTCGTACCATCGCACTCTACTTCTTGTGCTTCACATTCACGGTTGCTCTGCAGGTCGGGCAAGTGGAGGACTTTCTAAGCCATCGATCAATACAGTGAACATGGAAGTTATGACGACACGGAGGAAGAACCCGGCTACGATCACCTTGCTCAAACTTCCGCAAACAAATACCACAGTCGGAGCTGGCAGCCGCTTCATCTCTGCATTCGAATATGGGGAGCTTCTGGAGGTCTTCAACCGCTAATTAATCCCCGGCCGCGACTGTTTTCGGGCTCATCACGGTAGAAGAGCCAGTAGATGCAGTAGGACATGGTAATGCCGACCGCCAGGAAAGCCAAGACGACCAGCAACAGCAAGATGCGTTGCAGGACTCGATCATCCATGAGCAAGGAGGGAGTGGAACGAGAGAGAGAGAGAGAGAGAGAGAGAGAGAGAGAGAGAGAGAAGAAGAAGAAGCTGAAGGATGAAGAAGTGAAACGATATATAATGGTATAAAAAGTGGGCTTTACGTCTTGCATCCGTATTAGGATCTAAGTTCTTCTGCTACAAGGCAAATTCTTCTGTAACCCAGACAGGTGGAATTGCCCACCTCGGGCACCCGACAGTCTCGGGAGAACCCGGATTTGCATTGGAATATACATATATCTGTTTATTACGTAAGTAAATCATATAATTAAAATAAACAAATCATATTATGTCTCATTGCTTAATTAGCAGAGTAATTGGACCCGGAATTGGAGTTGAAATTCTAACTTCATCAGATTAGAAGTTGTTAGGTGAAGGCAAATCTTTGTTATCCGGTCTAACCCGTGGATTTCCTAGAATTACGGGATATACTCCACTTTTTGAGGAATACAAGGCCAATAACTCTCAATTCATTCATGGAAAAGAAGAAGAAAAAAATCTCTCAATTCAAATGTTCATAAAATATGCTATATAAAATTAATTTTTTCCTTTTTTATTCCAAAAAAATAAATAAATTAGCTCCCATGCTCATTTTTGCCAGGGTGGTGAAGCGATGATCGCTTAAGACTAACAAATATGAAAAGTTCTCACATTTGAGCGCTTCCAATTTATCTCAGAAGATAATCAAAGGTAAGCCATAATATATATATATATATATATATATATATATATATATATATATATATATATCTTGCTCCATTCTCTTCATTGGCTAAAATCCTAGACTCTAATTTGTTTTCTATTTATCCATATGTTGTGTTGTGGCGCTAGAGGAGGGGCCTTGAATTTAGTCCCACATCGGCTAGTAGCGGAAAGGTTCCGTGTCTTAAATGGGGGATGGTTATCCTTTCCTCTCGAGGGCCCTTTTGTGGGACAAAACCGTGAGGAGGGCTCCGGGTACGCTCGACCCCCAAAGCGGACAATACCTCGGGAGGAACGCGGTCCTCTTTCTCTGCTAGCTTAATGTGTCTTTCTCTGCTAGCTTAATGTGGGCTAGATTGTTGTGTGAGGCTCCGGCAGAATGCCGTCCCCGCAACAGATGGCGCGCCAGGTAGGGGCGCCTCCTCTCGCCATTGACTACCCTCCAGGACTGTGGGGGCCCGTTGGGGTAAAACCTGGCCGGAACCTTCCCGCTGGGGGGCTATGTTGTGGCGCTAGAGGAGGGGCCTTGAATTTAGTCCCACATCGGCTAGTAGCGGAAAGGTTCCGTGCCTTAAATGGGGGATGGTTATCCTTTCCTCTCGAGGGCCCTTTTGTGGGACAAAACCGTGAGGAGGGCTCCGGGTACGCTCGACCCCCAAAGCGGACAATACCTCGGGAGGAACGCGGTCCTCTTTCTCTGCTAGCTTAATGTGGGCTAGGCTGTTGTGTGAGGCTCCGGCAGAATGCCGTCCCCGCAACATGTTGGATTAGAACCTGAACTTTAATTTCTCTAAGTCATGCTTCTATTTGGGCTGAAGTTAGGTTTCCTATCTCTCCCCTATACCTCGGAATAGATGGGTGACTCAAGCATAAGTTTGAGTGGACTTTGCGCATCTGGCCACCAAGGCTCCTAGCTATGCTGGCAACAGTAATAATCCCTGATTTTGTGGAAGCATGAACGTGGAATCCTTCAGCTTTTGGAGACTACCAACACGTTGCCATGCACGTGACAGGTTCAATAGATGTTATACAAGTGCTTAATGCAAGCTATAAATCCACATCCAATCCAATTTAATTTGATTGGTGTGCTCACTTTTATTCAATCAAACAAGTATGCTCACTTTTGTTCTTATGTATCCTATCTTCTTCTTATCTATTTCTTTCAGGCGTTTGGAGGATTGCATTGTAGTTGGGCGGGTTCAGATTGTATCTTTCACGCCAAAAAAATAATTCACCTTTTTTCACGATGCGCACTGTTGAATCACGCAATAGCCGCTACAAAATCTATACAAGTAGATAGATGAAAGATAAAATATGGAGTGTTTTGAGGTCCATGTGAGGCATGATCCAACGATTAATGTCATGAAAGAAGATCGATTATTTTCTGCGCAAAATATAAACCCAAACCCCAGCTGGACTGATTTTGGTGACTCCATTTGAGAGGGCAATAGGACCGCTGATTGGGTCACCAAACTTGGTCACCGATCACATACACAACTTCCTATATATTGCCAAATCTGCTCTATCCTCTACTTCACATAACACCTTATAATGCTGATTGTTGTGGTTACCCAAATTAAAATATTGTAATTATTAATTATGGAGTTTCTGTATCTCTGAAACTCCATGTAAAGTAATCTCAGGTTGCATGGTTTCATTAAGAAGATTTTTTTTTTTTTTAAAAAAAAATCTTATATTATTTTGTAAGATAGGTAGAGGGACTCATCTATATTATAATTACCCAGGTTCAAATTAATGAGCTGAGACCTCCCAACATCAACTCACATGCCCAACCTGGTAGTATAGATGGAAAGAGAGATGTCCTTGGATGAAAAAGTGATCATAGTGGATCTTCCACCCCATTGAATTGTTTTTTTTAGCACTGCGCGGTTTCTTGGGCCTTCAGATCTCGGAAGCGCATATCAGGTGATCTAGGCATACACAAACAGAATGAACCTGAATATTTAGTGGCACCGAAGGACAGAACCAAAAGCATAAAAAGCACAGTCAATGTTGATGCTGATCTAGATGAAGATGGTAGCTTTAGCTACAAATATATACTACAAAATGAAAATATAAATCATTGGATATGACTTGCAAGATATCCAAATAAAAATATATGTATTGTAGATGTTTTAGAGAGATGCATCAAACAGCTCAAAATTCAGAGGAATAAGACGACCATCTTCCTATGAGAACATTCAAGATCTATGCCATTTCTAGCCCTAATTGTCATAGTTGACAACTTGAAGACCATCTTCAAGTCATTTTGTGTAATTACAACCAGGATTGCATGAGCTTGCCTAATGCGCTCGAGTATAGCACATTTCTACATGCTTGAGGAATAAAATAAACCCTTTTGAATGAAAAACTCTCTCAACAAATAATAAGTGCGCCCGACATAGAGAAGTAGAACCAAAAAGTGAATCACTATTTGTTCAAAAGTTACAAATACCTATGACTACTAGTCGAGTCCCTTCAAGTTATAAATTATACATGACACATCCAAACAAACTTTGAATGCTGACCATACGATCATTGCTCTAATATCATCAGATCATTTTATGGAGAAGATAAAACTACAATTTCAATATACAATATAACCATGGACAGCTCTATTCATGAGCAACGCAATGGCCTGTAGGAGATTGCAGCTAGGCTGCAACCTCAATAAGCATGCTTTCTAAAGCTTCACTTTGTATCTTACCACATTTAAGGCTTTCCAAACAAATTATATCTTCCTGAGATCTTTGGCTGGTAATTTGCTATATGCATCTCCACAGAATTTGGCACACTGCACAGGCTTCAGCTCACAAGACATAGACCACCCCAACTTCAAGGAGAGATGCTGGAGGCACTCGGAGTGCCACTTCTGGTCCCCGACAATTCCTCTTTAGGAAATTGTAACCAAAATCAATTGCTATCTTCTTCATGATCGACGACCCTGGTTTTGTGCGTACATGTGAATGTCCCAGGATGAATGCAGTACCAGCCTCTCGTGCTGTCAACAGGTCCTCCAGCTCCTCCCTTGCAGGCCCATCCTTCTCTGAGCAATCAGTAACCTCTATATGGAACCTAACTTTTTTCACTCTGTTCACAGGTTCCAACTCCTTAACATTTCTTTCACTTGAGGACTGAGTTGAAGTGCTTGCCCGTTGGATGTTTTCCTCAAACTCATAATCTCTCGGCAGCAGGCTTCCAATGACAGTGAGCTGATCATCAACAACATCACTAGGCTGGTTTCCATGATAGGATGCTTCAGATTGTATGAATTCAGCCAGACTCATAATGAGCTCGGACTCAAACGAGTCAATGTCCTGGTGGACATCGCGATAGCCATACCGCACAATGCACCGATAGGACCGGTGATCTGGTGGGCCCACTCGACCCACAAGGTATCTTTCTGCAGGTGGGACAAATGGAACAGGAATATATTTTACACAAACAAAAACTAAGATGTGGTGGAATGCTGGGAGGTTCGTTACAAAGTGTGAAAAGTTAGCCGGCACACCAGATACAAGGTCAGTGTACACAAGGCCAATGCCGGGAACACGTGCAATGCCAAGGGAGTGGCCCAGGGCAAGGAGCCAGTCTAGGGAGACCTTGTTGTGTAAATCAAACTCATACTTCTTAATTGTGGCATGGTGCCAGATAAACATAACAATCATAAGGAAGAGGGCAAGAAGGATGGGAAGCCAAGCACCATCAAGAAATTTAACAAGGGAGGCAGAGAAATAGAGGGCCTCAATAGAGCCAAAGAAAAAGAGAAAGCAAAGGGCCAAAAGAGGGGACTTGTGCCATTTTAAGATTATGACCAAGGAAGTGAGGCATGTCGTAACCAGCATCACCGTGATTACTGCTAATCCTGCATTGGACAAGAAGGGGAAAACACATTGTTAGAAGAAGTTGGGGATTAGTTAAGCTTTATAGCAGAGAGCACTAATTAAAGCAGCCAAAATTAAGAAGTGTCAGTAGGAACAGATTGAAGATGTCATGAAATTTGTAAAAAAAAAAAAAAAAGCATGCTAGAATTTAACACTAAAACACAATGCAGAGTTTGATGCCTCATCAGTTTTCGTGGAAAAAGTTCCCAGTGTGCTGGATGTGCTAATTATAAAATGTATCTCACACAACATGCAATGAGCACATTGGAAAGGACTGAAGACTTCCTTAACATCAATATTTTTATGTATGAACATACCTGATGCATTGCCCATGTGTTTTGTGTCTCTGAAGCCAACAGCAACTGCTACACAGAGGACCATGAGCATCCAATTGATCTCCGGGATATAGATCTGGCCATTTATCTTGTTGGAGGTGTGAACTACCTTGACTCTTGGGAAGCAACCAAGACATTGGCTCTGGTTTATGATAGAGAATGTCCCGCTAATAATTGCTTGACTTCCCACGATGGAAACTAGTATGGCTATCACAAGGACAGGCCATCTTAAACATTCTATACACACAGACACACATTAATAAAAAGAACTTCAGTGAATCACAATTAAGTTTATACAAGCTAAAGCAAATGGTACAGAAAACAACTGAAAACATAGAAACTTAAAAGTCAAAACTGAAAGCATATTTTAATGAGGACTACATAGTTGGCAAGTTTGCATTGGAAAGACAATACAAAGCCCTTTCCTAGAGACCGGATTAGTGTTCAAGATGATGAAGTAGCAGTAGGAGTTATATCTGTTGGTGCTGTGATACAGATATTCTATTAGAACCAGGACTAAGCCAATTCATGGGCTGAATGATTCATTGCCTTTATAAGAGGCATGTCTTGATGCAACATGCCTATTTTAATGCTAGCAAGTACTCATTGAGAAACGCATTCCAAGTCCTGTTGTATGTCATAACTTTTTACCTTCACTAATTACCATTCTCTTATTATACTGTGAATCCAAGAGGCTTATGCTAGTCGATGGAGTTGAGAAAATTCATTGCAGTGTTAAAAATCCATATTTACTGTGACATATAAAAAACCTGAAATAGTTTTCTTCCCCTGCTTTCTCATAAACAGATTGATATTGCGATTTAAATTCTCTATATCGGTCTCCTTGTGAATATAACATTCAATTAGAATCCACTTCCTCCCCAATTGTTTCCAATATCAGCAAGTTAGTTATGTTTCTCCGATGCCCATAAAAGATGTGATTTCCTTCCTTTCCATCATATATGCAACCAAGTAAGTCTACTCCTTTTGTACAGTGTGTTTCTAGCCTTACTTCATCATACTGGGGCATGTTTCAAAAGATCCCAGGGAATCCAATTTCATCATAAGCAGTTTTAATGACTCAAAAGACAGTAATAATGGCCTCATGAATTCAAGAAATTCGCTCCTCTATTAGTAACTAAGGTGGTGCAAATAATATGAAAATTGTGTCCTATATTTTCAAATACAGTATTGACTGAAAATCATCTCCAATGCCTATTCCAACTTCGAACAAAAATAGTGGAGTGTGGATGTTAGGTTGACAGCCAACTCTCAAAAGCATGTCAAGCTATGAAATGAATCTAACTTAATTTGATACTTGTGAATGCTTTGGCGTAGAAGTAGCCCTATGTAGGAATGCTTGGCAGATGAGATTCATAGCGTGGACAAATATAGTTGTAACAAGGCTTAATGGTTATGCTTATGGTCTTGGTCCATCATTTGCTGAAAACAATGTAAGAAAGCTACATGTTGTATATCCTCCTAAAATGTCATTCATTAACCTCACACCTTTATCCATCTCAGATAAGAGAAAAATAATTATATTACTAATTAATAACAGTTCCTTTTATGATTTCAAGTAATGTATCTGCTTGATGTACTTCCCTATGGTGAACAATATATTGTGCCTTAGGAGGTCAAATTTTTGGTGCCTATTGTGAATTAATATAATAAAATGATGTAGTAGAGGTACGACCTACTCCTCTGGCCTCTATTTGTCCCACTATGGATTTTATGAAGTTTCAGCCAAATCTTTGAAACCAATCTAAAAGTGGAGCTGACTTCGAAGTTTTGACCTTAAACTGAACATGAAGCAATACTATAAGTAGCTTGACAGAAGTCAAATCACCTAAAAGACCAGTCACACTTGAGTGAGTTTTTATCCTATAACCCTTCATTTTTTCCTACACTGAAGTTGCAATTTGTATACCTCTATCCTTGTCTCACTGATCTTAGGCCTTTCTACTCTCTATCTATTCTTATCTGAGAAATAGACTTAGTTATCCTTAACCATTTTTCTGATGGATTCAATTCAATATTCACCCTTTAATGTCTTGAAATAGCACAATATTGTAGCAATCAATGTACAGGAAGCAGCCTCCTCCTGAATATTGGCAAATATTGTGCATATATTACTAGGATCGACAAGATCTGAAAGCCATGTCTTCTTTCACTTGCGAACTTTTCTTGCCTTCTCCTAATTGTGCCCTGCACTTGTCATCGCTCCATAAATGCCTTTGCTGTTACAAGTATTTCTTCATTGATCATCATTGTCCGCCAAAAATTACTGTCCATACTGTAAAATATGCATGTCCATGTCATACATATTTTCATCAGTAACCAGAGTTAGGGGGAAAGGAAAAAATATGATCTGTTCATTTTGCTAATCTGGTTCATAGAATTCCATGTTTGCATGTTTAAATTTTGTTCATGCATTCTCTCATAGCTCCATATGTAGTTTTCCTGTATTCATCAGGGGCTCTCCTAATATTCATGATGTCATAAAAAAAAGATTGGTAATTATACCAAGGCAATCTGTCCTATGATTGTCAATATTTCTTCAGGTATCCCATTTCATACTAAAGCAATTATGCTAAATATTCATTCACTATAATCTACTCCTTTTCTACAGATGATTACTATTATAGCTTCCTTGTTTCCGACATTTACATGGACATCTTCCCAAATTCTTACATTGTCATCAATACCCTTGTTCAACATAGATTGGATATTCATTTACATCTCTCCTAGATATCACCATCCTTCACAAACAATTTACCATTCACACTATACACGGATCCTGCACACAGAACAACGATACAAAATTATAAATTGTTAGCTCCATCACCATAGCTTTGACAAATATATAGTCCAACTCATTTGTATGTTCATATGACTGGTGTGTTTTCCGTGTCTCAAAATGTAGGTATCATCTTACCCTCCTTACCCTGTTGCGAGTTTAGTTTGTATAATTGCTACAAATTTCCCTAGTTAGCTTCTATATTATCTCTTAAAAGTTTGGGTTCCTTATTTTGTTTATCTTTTGATTTCTACTTATTGTTTATTACAATTAGTATCTCACCGTTATACCCTCGTGCTTTCATCCTTGATCTTCAGACTCTCCAAGTATACTAGGTACACCTAGCCATCTATTTCCACTTTACATCTAGATTCAGCTACAGATTCCACTTTCAATCCTTGATAATTCACTTGCGATATATTTTAACCCATCTTTCTTTAAATTCCTCCACCTTCAGCTCTCCCTACTCTTCCTACTCTTGATGTGCCCCTAGAACTACAAATCTGTGCAGGACGATTAATTTTCCCAAGGAAATAGTATAAACCATATGCATTATTCATTCATTTCATCATCAGAGAACTGGCAACATAATTAATGATGTTAATAGTTTCCACTTCCGATAGTCATGATGTGAGGCAGTTGTGTACTTCCAGTAGCACACTGCCTGTGAGAAGAACAACCACAGAATATGGTGCCATTTGCTGCTATAAGACAAAACAGACAGGCAAGTATCTTGGCATTCATAATCATCAAATATTCAAATATCTTGTTCCATATTACTGTTTTGTTACTTAGAAAGCTATATGCTGAAATAATCTTGAGTAGCAGAAAATGCAAAAATTACCTGGAACAGAAACATAAAAACCAATATGGTAGCTTGTGTCATTTTTGTGATGTCTGGATAAATAAGCTGCTTGACCCATGTATCCCAATATTAGTGCAGGATAAACAAATGAAGTGAAAGCGATCTGCAGTAACCGACATATGAGAGATATTCATGACAATCGTAAAAATTTAATACAATCAAAATATGAAGGGAAAAAAAACCTGAATTGAAGTGTATGAGAAATGACCAAGATCTGCAAACATTGCCTCTGAACCTGCAAAAAGATGGTTAACAATATTGTAAATGAAGCATCATTTATAGTCAAACTAACTATGGTTTCACAATTTATCAAGGGTTTCGTCTGTGTCATATATTTGATACATTTGGGGCATCGATAAAGCATCCATAATGATGACAACCTTACCAGTCATGATATTTACCTATAACACCTACCTTTTCTATTTTTAAATCCCTAACATTAATATCTTAGTTTTTCATTAGTAACTGAATTCTTTCTCCTCCTGTAAATTATTAAAAATGATTCAGTCTTATTGTAGAAAAAAAAAAACCTTATAAGCATCTCATAATGAAATAGTCACATGGAAGCTAAAACCAGCAATTTAATGTAGTTTAGCTTCACTAATCATTGGAAGACAAAAATTCCACTTGGCTTAATGTAGCCTGCATTAAGTTCGAGTTTTATATCATCAACTTGCTATCCAATGTCTTCCTCATGAGCCAATTGTAATATGCATCAAGCAGCCAACATCAAATTTGAAGTAGATACAAAAAAGCAGCCCCTTGCACAAGGCTCATGCCACTGCAGGGTTTGGAGAGGATCAAATGTACGTAACCGTACCCCCGCATGCGAAGAGACTATTTCTGTGCTTCAAACCCGTGAAACCCAGATCATATTGGAGAAACCTTACCATTGCAACAAGGCTCACCCTCAAATATACTATTAATACATAAAAATTAGCTACAGTTTTCATGCTTCTTTAAAACATTACCTGTCATGCATAGCAGGACACCACCCAAGGACATCCACCCAGCCTTTCTTGTTTCCTTCAAGAATTTGAACATGTAATATGGAGAAAGTGCTTCATAGATATGCGGATTCCACTGAATGATATTGTATATGCCAAGTGCACTAATGCACACTAGCCAAGTCAACACGATTGGTGCAAACAAGAAACCAACCCGATGAGTGCCATAGTGTTGGAGCACAAACAAACACAGTATGGCGAAGCAAGCAATAGGAACCACAACATCTGCAGATTACCTGATACTGGTCAGATACAGTGGATGAGATATAAAAAGAGCATTCAATGGATTTAGCAAATATGATTATTTATGATAAGAGACATAATATGTTCTAAAGTTGGAGAGATCTCCTAAAATGTGCAGATGAACCAGAAGAAATCATATCATATTTAATGCAAAATTATACAAGGAGTGAAATTACTGGCATGGCATGAAAATGATTATCAGATGAAGTGAAATATTGCTAATTCTATTGCTTCACATTAGGTTGTGATTAGAATTTCTCAACAACAAAGGTTGTAACAAATAATAAACTTTGTGGTAACAGAAGTACTTTTCCTTGGAAAGGTAAACTAGTTAAGTAATAAAAAGGTATAAGACCAAGAAGTAAATGTTTGCAAATGAAATAACTTGATTGTGAAATAACAAAAATTTAGAGCCCTCGAGTTGTGGAATCAGCTTATTTATCACTCAAATAATTTAAACAAGGCAACAGATATAAAGAATATTAGGGTTAGCTGGCAGAACTATGTGCATTTGTGGCATATATATACCTTTTTCCTTTTGATTCTATCATAAATTTGTAAGAGCTATGCTTCCTATTAATACAATTAAAACTTATAAATAATGAAAACATGAACTCAAAGGTCTTTTACTTTCACTTGAAGGCAAACTCAATCAGTTTATGCCAGTAACCAGCACAGAGGTGCAGGAAACTAGGATGTTTATGATGGATTGGAAGCTTACATTCTTGGTGAACTTCGGACATAGACAACTGAAGCCCTGAGACCGCAGAGTAAACTGGATGCAAGAACAATGGACTTGTAAGTTTCCATCAAATAAACTATGAGAAAAATATGAACACCACAAAAAGAATGTGAGGACCAGGAGAATGCACTAAAATAAGTTACCTGATATAGCTGGTGTGAGCACACCATCTCCGATCACCATACATGTCCCTAGCATAACCACTATAAGCAAAGCAGTATGCAAGTTCTTGTGCTTCTCAAGCAAAACCTTGATCCTTGACTTACAATTTGTTTCTGGAGGGCACTCATGGCTATATGTGGACAGTTCTTCGTCTGCTGCCTGTCTATTAGGCAGAAGGCTCACCTTGGCATGTCTACATATCAATGAATACAGTGCAAGAGTACCACCTGCAGATTTCTAACTAATAAAATTAACAAAGTGGGGTGATACCACTGGTACCATAAGAGAATTACAAATGTTCCCAAAAAAAAAAAAAAATTACCCTGGCC
This sequence comes from Phoenix dactylifera, assembly GCF_009389715.1. Lineage (NCBI taxonomy): Eukaryota > Viridiplantae > Streptophyta > Magnoliopsida > Arecales > Arecaceae > Phoenix > Phoenix dactylifera. The sequence continues at coordinate 19,681,149 of NC_052394.1, read as the reverse complement.
GTTATCATCAGCTCTAAGAACTATGAAGACGTACTTGACAAGAGGGACAAGGGTAAGAGTCCAGAATACAAATGAGAGCACACCGTAGATCTCTTTGTTACTGTCTGAATGGGTGATGTCATCTGCAAACGTACTCTTGTAGACATACAAAGGGGAAATGCTCAAGTCACCATACACCACACCTAAACTTTGATATGCTAAGAGCAATGTTGCCTTCCAAGAATTCTTCTGAAAACCAATTGGGCAATATTCAGCAAACACATTCAGCCAAAAAATTGTTGAAGCACAAGCAAAGTTCTGTTATCCAGCCTTGTAAAAACCAAAACAAGATTTCCATACTTCTCTTCGCCATTCCTTTTAAACTAATGATCAACACAAAACTACACACAATCACACAAGCCGGAGGAGTTTGAAAAACTAGAAAAAAAAGCTTTGGATAATTCAAGCACCTAGAGCGCATAGTAAGAGATGTTCGAGCTCAAACCAACATAAGCACGTCAAACTAGATGCCCATACATCTAATGTCACTATAAAATCAAAAACCACAGACAACCACATAAAACTGGAATGATAGGAGTGTAAGAGACGAACCTTTGGAGATGTTGAACACTTTCCAATCTCAGGATCCATATCAAACTTGAACTTATTCTCCAATTCTACTCTTTGCAAGCTACTTCCACATGCAGATCTGCAATAAAGCAGCCAAAGTTCCTCAATAGTATTTGATTGCCGCCTCTCTTATACCCAATAGGCTAAGACCCAGACGACCACTCAATAGTAGACTCTTTTAGCGTCACGCACCATCACTTCAAATAATACTATATAACAAACCCACTTCCTCCGCGTTCAGCGCACCATCTTAAGGAAAGAGACGTTCACATGATAGCTCTGCTCTGATAGAGTTACAAAAATAGAAAAATAAAAACACATAGGAACAAAAGGAGCACATTCCCATGTGGAGAGATCTCAAACTTATCTACTCTCACTATCTTGAACAGGAGCAACTCACATGCCTGAATCGCTCACCATTCTCTGCCCAAATATCTCACCATTCTCTTATTGCGAGTTTAGGTAATGAAGGCGGGGAATGGAGATCAGAAGAAATAGCATGTACACAGATAGTGGAGCCGTGTGGGTTTCATGAGATAAGGAAAGGGAAAAAAGAAAAGCAAAAACACGTGAAAGGGATCACAACAAACTCAGATAAACCTGGGCACACACCACAAGAATGGGCTGATGTAAAAATTAAAAACTAGAGCAATCTAACTTCCAAATCCATTAACAAGATATGAACTTTATCCAAGTCCTCATTCTAAATCCATTAAAGAGGTGCCTTTGCAACCAACTCAAGTACTGAATGTCAGTGAAGAAAACGAACAATTCGGTCTAATGGTGAAAATTCGAGATGCTGTAAACAGGTACAAACTTCATACAAGTACTTCATTTTCAAATCCATTACGGAGAAATTAGCAGTAAAGGAGTCCCATTATATCGAAAAGATCAGAACTTTACTATTACCTAGTCCCCCAAATCCACCTCCAATGCACGTCCAAGAATCAAAGCCCTAGCAAGCAGCAAAATCCTTTCCCAGAGCCTCCTCATCCAAGCCCATTTATTGACAGACATCAAACGAGGCATGGAATGCAACTTTATCGCATTAAAATCACTAAAATGGGCAAGAAAGGAGGTGCCGCCAACCATTTGGGCAGGGGAGGCCGGATTCAATGGCTTCGGCTGTGTCTTGGTGGAGCCTACCATGTGAGGTTGTACTCGCTTTGAATGCCAGGTGGCGCCTAACGCTCCCAAAAAGCCTTGCGGCCCCCCAACCCCGAATTCCTTTCTGGCCACTTCCATTGGCCTTCCCGTCACTTTCTGGTGGCTCTCCACGAACTCTCTTCTTGTCGTTGCTCTGTTTCGTGGGAGAGAAGAAGCAAAACCAAGCCTTTTTAGCCGTCGGATTTGACTTCTAGAGCGTATTCGAACGGTAAAATATGGGCAAAATTTAATCCCCGTTGCTCTCTTACCTGGAATCTCTCTTTCAGACCCTTGCTGTTTTATGTTCTTTGAAGGTCGTGGGTCCCACCTGATTTGTGGCCTGTGGGACCCAATTTAGAGCTAATGGAAAGCTGACACGCTAGCGACATAAGGTGTAGCCTGTTTGATTGGAAAGAGCTTCATAGCTTGCAACTTGAGGGAGGGAGTATATTGGAACGGCGGCGACGTGGCGTTTCAGCAGCGTGGGAGAAAATAATTCGACAATCCAGGACCCACGCCGAAATTGCTTCTAGGAGAACCATATAATATTCTGAGCTAGCATGTTCAGGGTTTTGTCATTTTCTTCCTTCGTGCTTCCCTTTTTTTCTTTTTTTTAAGTCATTGCTGCTTTACATGACACGACCCAACAACTCGGCTTGCCAAAAAATATTTATAATTTTTTTTAGTTTTATATAAATATTTTTTAATAAATATTTATTAAATATATGTCTGTGCAGATCCTTACATATTCTTTTTATTTAAATTTTGATGTACTCGTCAGGCTAAAGATCTAAATTCATGGTACGGATCCATTCTATTACAATTTGTCACAACCTAAAACTTCTCTAAAGAGGTTAATCGAAAGATATTTTTTGATTTTTGTAGTTCTAAATAAGTATCTAAATTTTTTTTGAAAATAATCGATGTATAACTAAACATATATGCGCATGAATTTTTACAAAATACGTCACGTCGAAATGTAGTATTATTATGCATAGCTTCTCCTCTCCTCAATTTTTTATGTTAGCGGTGTGCACATCGCGCAAAATTACTTTTGTAAGCCAAAGCAGACCAGCAAATGGTACTGACTTCCATGTAGAATTATAGCATAACAAGTTGGACTCATTAGTCAATGATCAGCAGAAATCCATTGCATCTTATAGCGGATGTGGACCTTGAACCAACCAGTATTCGTCCTTTTGACTACAGATATTTTAAAAAGGACTAAACATGTGAGGTTAGGAAGAATTCCACTATATCCATGTTGGTTAAAGAATGGTTTTAATTCTCCTACAACTGTGTGATTGTTTCTCTAACGTTTCATTCCTAAGAGGATACAATCGGATACAATTTTATTATTTTCGCATGATGGGTCCCTCATAGGAAAATTTTCAGTTTTCATTGCAAGGGTTGCCGAGTAAAACAGAAATTGTTGTGACCGTGACATTGCTCTCCTCGTAAATAAATTCTCTATAATTGTTGGAAGTATAATAGATTTACATGATTTTTGTATGGATATTTTTTTTTTAATGGAATGTGGAGGAAGTGAGGTACTTCCCCACTCAATTTAATTAATTTGAAGTAAGTATATGTACAAAAGGAAAGAAGATTTGAAGAGATATAAAGAAAGAAAAAAAGAAAATTAAGGTGAAGCTAAAGAGGAGATGCAATTCCAAATTTGACGGTGTCCTTCAATCATTTTTTTCCGGCCCGGGTGTTCCCAAAGATGAAAAGAGTGGAGGATCCTTTGAAGGATAGAAAAAATGGATGCCTGACGAAGAAAGATTCTTTTATTCCGTTCGAGCCAAATATACTAAAACATAGACATTAGCAACTGATCCCATACTCTTCTTAAGGTTGGTTGAATATACCTGTTGGTGGTAAAATGGACCACCCCACAAATGCAATTATAGCACCCAAATCCGTCAGCAAGATCGAGCTCATCCAAGTGATCGGGCTCTTCCGCTCTCGAGCTCATCAAGTGATCGGGCTCTTCTAAGTGATCGAGCTCATAGGCCGAGCCGAGCACAGCGAGCCGAGCACAGCAGGCCGAGCACAGCAGGCTGCCGAGCACAGCGGGCCGAGCACAGCAGGCTGCCGAGCACAGAAGGCTGCCGAGCACAGAAGGCCGAGCACAGAAGGCCGAGACCAGAGAGCCGAGACCAGAAGGCCGAGACCAGAGAGCGCCGACCAGAAAGGCAACCCCGCCGAGCCCATGCCTTAGCCAAATATCCAATCTCCGCCTAACCCTCCAAAGGATCTGACAACTAAATATATGACTCCACTTCAATCTGCCACCATCCCCAAGTCATTAAGGCACAAGATCTCCGCAGGCATTCGGCACACCCTATCATTAATGCATGAGACCCCCTCAGGCCTCCGATGCACTCAGTCATTAAATGAACACGGCTCAAGATGATCTCCGGATCACTGAACCATCAAAGCGTACGGCTCTTTCTGACCACCGGTTCACTCAGCAATCAATGCACTTGTCATCTACGGACCCCAGGCCCACCACGGCCGGCGGTTCAACCACCCCAACGGGTCCGATCAATCGTGACAGCTCCCTGACAGTGACGGTAACCCATTAATTCGCCCAGTCACATCACAGGTAATCCGGCCACTCTCCCTATAAAAGGGGAGCTTCTCCCTCTAAGAGGGAGGAGGCCTCTTCCTCCCAAGGGGATTATTTCGGACTTCCACATACAATCCCTCTCTCTTCTTCAAAGTTAAGCCCCCCTCTGACTTAGGCATCGGAGGGCCGGCGCCGGGGAGCCCGGCCACCGGTTTTCCTTGCAGGACTTGCACACCCCCCCGCAGCGGAGGACGCAGCCAGCCGGCGCACCGCCGTCCGCCCCCTGTAGCAGCGGAGCTCCTCCTTCCCCGGCTTCGCGGCGGCCCCCGGGTCCAATTTCCAGCAACAGTTGGCGCTAGAGGAAGGGCCCGAGTTCGCTACCATGAAGCTAAGAAGCAAAGGGGCTTCCAACGCCTCCCGACGTCCTCCATCAAGTCCAGAACGTTCCGTTCGGAACTCACCACCTCCGGCCGAGTCAGCGCCTCAAGTTCGACCGGAGCAGTTTCATGCCCTGGTGCAACAGGTGCAGGCCTTGGCTACCGTCATCCAAGGCTTGCAACCTAGGGGCGCCCCGACGGTACCGCCCCCTCCGGCCCCAGTTCAACCGGAGCCTCCTACAAGCGGACTTCCCTTTCGAGGTCAGGACTCTCAAGTCCAGGCCTCCCTCTGGAGAGAACACCCAGCTAGAGGCCCTGGTGGCTGGCCCCAACCCTCAGAGGCCGAGTCAGTTCCAGGGCAACTTGTACCAGAACGGACCGCTGCAGCGATCCCCCAGAATGATGAACTCGACAAGAAGGTCGAGGAGCTGGAGCGCCAGATCCAGGCACTCCATGGAAGGAAACCGGGACGTGATGGTGACTTTGAGTTCACCACAAAGTCCCCCTTCTCCCAGCAAATTGATGACGAACCAGTCCCGCCGCGGTTCAAGGTGCCCCAGGTGGAGCCTTACAACGGCAGGGCCGACCCCCTTGACCACCTGGAAAGTTATCGGGTCTTAATGGCCCTACAAGGAGCCTCGGAGGCCATGATGTGCAAAGCCTTTCCAGCAACGCTCCGAGGACCGGCCCGGCTTTGGTTCACCGGGTTGAAGCCGAGTACTGTCTCCTCCTTTGAGCAGCTCGGCAGGCAGTTTGCCAGTAATTTTGCCGCTAGCCAGCCCCAGCGGCGGACGTCGGACTCCCTCCTTGATATCAAACAAGAGGAGGGAGAGTCCTTCAAGGAGTACTTGGATCGGTTTACTGCCGCAACATGGGAAGTCCGGGAGCTGGACCAGTCAATCGCCATGTCGGCACTAAAGACTGGAGCCCGGTCTTACAGGTTTCTCTTCTCTATCGAGAAGAACTTCCCTGCGGACCTCACCGAAATGTTGACCCGAGCTCGCAAGTACGCCAAGGCTGAGGAAGCCATGGCCTCTCGGCGGGAGGAAGCCGAACGACCTGCCAAGATGCAGAAGATGCACCAGGAGCACTCCCAACCAAGTAGCAGATTCCCCTGGCATGAGAAAGAGCCTCCTTGGCCCAAGAGCCTAGCTCGCCCGGGGTCTCCCCTCCAAAAATTTCAGACGTACACTCCTCTCACATCCACCCGAGCAGAAATCCTCATGGAGATTGAGGGTCGGGGCTACCTCCGACCTCCATTGAGAATGCGTCCGACAGAGTCGCGGAAGCACTCGAAAAAGTACTGCCGCTTCTACCGAGATCGCGGCCATGATACGGAGGATTGCTACGAGCTTCGTGATGAGATCGAGGCACTTGTCCGCCGAGGTCGGTTGAGTTATTTTGTCCGTGATCATGCCTACAGGAGAGAGCCCGAGGAACAAAATCCAGTGCCGCATAAGGAGCAGAATGACAACTGACCTCTCACGGGCATCATCAATACCATCAGAGGGCGGGCAATTAGAGGCACCAGAAGCTCCGAGCTCGGAAAAAAGAGCTTCCTCAAAGCATCCGTGCACTGTGAAAGTCACATCTCCTTTCTGATGAAGACCAAAAGGGTGTTGAGCCCTCTTTATGACGACGCTGTAGCTATTTCCCTCATCATTGCAAGGTTTTAAAAAAGGATTTTAGTACATCATGAAAGCTCGGCTGATACCTTATTTTGTATGCCTTCCAAAGGATGAGCGCTCCTCTGGCTAGATTCATAGGAGATTCTACCCCAAGAAAGTACTATAAAGCTAAATCCTTTCATGGTCCAGAAGGCTGCCGAGCTCAGAAGGCCGCCGAGCTCAGAAGGCCGAGCTCCAAAGGCCGCCGAGCTCAGAAGGCCGCCGAGCTCAGAAGGCCGAGCACCAAAGGCCGCCGAGCTCAGAAGGCTGCCAAGCTCCGAAGCCAGAATGCAGAACACCTCCCCCAGAAAATCGAGCCAAAGAAAGCTAGTGCCAAGCTAAGTCCTAAGGGACTTCGAAGCTCGGAAGCCATCAAAATATCTCCAAAAGGTACAGGACGCCACTTTGGCTTCAAATAATTTCAATATTTTATCTATTTCCAGGTCGGAGAATCCAAAAAACGACCAACGTCGCCCCGAATAGGGCGCACGATCGCCAACGGACGAAGTCCGTCTCCTGTATGCGTCTCCAATGATGCTCTAGCTAAGCTCGGGACGCCGATTCGACGCCATTCGACGACACTTCGACGCCATTCGACGCCATCCGACGATATTCGACGACATTCGACGACATCCGACGACATCCGACGACATCCGACGCCATTCGACGCCATTCGACGACACTTCGACGCCATTCGACGACATTCGACGCCATTCGACGCCATTCGACGCCATTCGACGACATTCGACGCCATTCGACGACATTCGACGCCATTCGACGACATCCGACGACATCCGACGACATCCGACGCCATCCGACGACATCCGACGCCATCCGACGACATCCGACGACATTCGACGCCATCCGACGCCATTCGACGCCATCCGATGCCATCCGACGACATCCGACGACATTCGACGACATTCGACGCCATTCGACGACATTCGACGATACTTCGACGCCATTCGACGACACTTCGACGCCATTCGACGACACTTCGACGCCATTCGACGACATTCAACGCCATTCGACGCCTCCTACGACAAGCCAAAGAAGGCCGCTGAGTCAACCTGGAGCACTTAACTCCAACTGCATGAGAGGTACACCCTACTTGGCACGTACATCTTTATACATATTTGGCTATATTATAGGATGATCGACGACTGGACTACTTCCTTCGTCCGAGCCAAAAAGCAGCTCGAACTCGGAAGTCGGGGGGTAGTGTTGGTGGTAAAATGGACCACCCCACAAATGCAATTATAGCACCCAAATCCGTCAGCAAGATCGAGCTCATCCAAGTGATCGGGCTCTTCCGCTCTCGAGCTCATCAAGTGATCGGGCTCTTCTAAGTGATCGAGCTCATAGGCCGAGCCGAGCACAGCGAGCCGAGCACAGCAGGCCGAGCACAGCAGGCTGCCGAGCACAGCGGGCCGAGCACAGCAGGCTGCCGAGCACAGCAGGCTGCCGAGCACAGAAGGCTGCCGAGCACAGAAGGCCGAGCACAGAAGGCCGAGACCAGAGAGCCGAGACCAGAAGGCCGAGACCAGAGAGCGCCGACCAGAAAGGCAACCCCGCCGAGCCCATGCCTTAGCCAAATATCCAATCTCCGCCTAACCCTCCAAAGGATCTGACAACTAAATATATGACTCCATTTCAATCTGCCACCATCCCCAAGTCATTAAGGCACAAGATCTCCGCAGGCATTCGGCACACCCTATCATTAATGCATGAGACCCCCTCAGGCCTCCGATGCACTCAGTCATTAAATGAACACGGCTCAAGATGATCTCCGGATCACTGAACCATCAAAGCGTACGGCTCTTTCTGACCACCGGTTCACTCAGCAATCAATGCACTTGTCATCTACGGACCCCAGGCCCACCACGACCGGCGGTTCAACCACCCCAACGGGTCCGATCAATCGTGACAGCTCCCTGACAGTGACGGTAACCCATTAATTCGCCCAGTCACATCACAGGTAATCCGGCCACTCTCCCTATAAAAGGGGAGCTTCTCCCTCTAAGAGGGAGGAGGCCTCTTCCTCCCAAGGGGATTATTTCGGACTTCCACATACAATCCCTCTCTCTTCTTCAAAGTTAAGCCCCCCTCTGACTTAGGCATCGGAGGGCCGGCGCCGGGGAGCCCGGCCACCGGTTTTCCTTGCAGGACTTGCACACCCCCCCGCAGCGGAGGACGCAGCCAGCCGGCGCACCGCCGTCCGCCCCCTGTAGCAGCGGAGCTCCTCCTTCCCCGGCTTCGCGGCGGCCCCCGGGTCCAATTTCCAGCAACAATACCTTTTCCTCCAAGATGTCCAGAAAGACTGAAGATTAGGTGGTGATCCTTTAACGTTTAGACGAGATTTCAAAATAATCCAGATACTCCTGGTGAATGGGCATCTAATGAAAAGATGAGAAATAGATTCCATATTACAACCAAAAGAGGACAACCTGTACTCACAGCCCATTAATTCCTTCTTGGTAAGGACCTCGCCTGTATAAAGTTTGTTCTTCAAAGCAAATCAAAGAAATACCTTTACTTTCTCCGGCAATGCTGCCTTCAAGATGACTTTATAATAAGGGCAAACAGGTCCACCACTGTTGAGAAATCTATAGTAAGAGTCAACTGTGAAAGAGCCATGTTGTGTGAGCTTCCAGATGGGAGTACTGTCAACAATTCTTGATGGCCTGACGATGGAAAGGAGATCTAACATGGTCTGCATTTGAGATATTTGAAGCTGGGACAATGGGCCATGAAGAGAGATTTTTCAACAAAGTATTCTCTAACTTCACTGTGAAGTAACTGACACATTCACTTTCACTACACAAGACTATAGAATATCAAAAGATGGGCAAGAGAAGTGGCACTAACCCAAGTATCCTTCCAGAATCTGATACGGCTACCATCTCCCAACCTGAAGGACGTGCAATTCCATAAGGTTGAGAGGTCCTTGCATATATCCTTCCAGATAGGGGATAGATTAACGAGGCTTTCACAGACTCTCAGGCCAAACTTTCTTTTAGAATAATAAGAGCTACTGATCTGGTTCCTCAAAATAGTTTCTGTACCCACCAGCTAGGTTCATGTTTCGATGTTCTTTATGCCAAGTCCCCCTTTCTGTTTGGATCTGCAGACTATATCCCAACTCACAATGTAGTTAAATCCATTTACACTTTCCATTCCATTCCAAAGAAATGCTCTCCTCATGTGGTTAATTCTATGGGCAACCCATTTTGGTAGCTTGTAGATTGATATGACATAAGATGGTAGGGTCGTGAGGATGGCATCGATAACAGTAACTCTACCACCCCATGAGAGGAGCTTCCCTTCCCAAGTGGCAAGCCTAGCCCTCATCTTTTCAAGCAGTGGTAAACAACAATGCTTTGGCAGTTTTCTATCATGGAGTGGTAGGCCAAGATAAGTGAATGGCAGAGAGCCAGACTTCCAATTCAACATAGTGGCAAAGAAAGATGCTTCATCATCTGTCATATTAATACGAAGAACCGTGCTCTTGTGAAAATTAATTTTAAACCCCAGTGCTTTCCCAAAAGCCCGAAGATTGTATGGGTAAAATTTCAATTGCCATTCAAGACTCAAGAGGGTACTTATGGATGGTAAATGTAACTCTCCTCGCACACGTGTAGTTCACACCATTATGAAACTTTTTCGGTATTTTAATTTGGACTGACACCACATAAACAACTGCCCATAGCTGTAGTTTGATAATACTTGCAAATAATATTGCATAACATTGTGTTGTTCTCGTTGAAAAATTTTCAAATTGTTGAGGGGGCTTACCAAAAGAAAAAAAGGGTTAAAGAGGAAAAAATTGTCCGTAGATGAATAAACCATGTCAGATTTCCAAACAAAATGCGCTAACCCTAAAGTGTGTATAGACCCAAGCAGCAATTCATCATATCTTTGCTTCCTCATTTGATAAAGAAATTGAAATTGGAAGTATTCCTGGAGAACATAAAATACCATGGAAGGTAAGGAAGGCCCTTCAAATGTTTATGCATATGGGTATTAAGAAGCTTATTGTCAAAACATGATACCCACGCTCTTGTATCTATTTCATTTGATACATGGTAAAGGATTCCCGAATGATCAAACTAATAATTTTGAATATCTTCACACTGTTGCATAGTTTTGAGAATATAAGGTATTGCATGTTAAACGAGAGACTCATAGAATAGCAAACTTCTTAGCAGATAAATGATGGAAAGATGTAGCCATATGAACTGGATTTCTTCTCTTCCTTTTGTTTTTGTATAGCTTGTGTATTTTGATCATCCAATGCAATTTATTGAGCACCTTAGTTAATGGTTGCATGAACCATTTTAAATAATTAAAAAGCAGTGCGAAAAGCTTCACTATTATCCATGACTCACCAAGACTTTCCATTCGGTGGTCTATTATAAAACTCCATGGGAATAAGAGAACAACACTTTCCGCATTTATGAATCAGGATAGCCTCCTATAATGCAGTCTCCTAGTTTTGATAGGAAAATAAACACCTGAATTTCTTAAATCTTAAGGGAAGGGAAAAAAATAATCGAATGAACTTTTTTTTGAGAAAAAGATGGGAAAAGACTTCGATCAGACCATTTCATAAGGATGAAACAATTGAGTGATATAAATTATATGTAAAAAAATGCAGAAACAATTTACCTTTCCGGCTTTAAAGTTGTTGTTTGCCATCCGAACTTGGAAATGACACAATGATTCATAGCAGACGTCGTTGTGAACGTTGCTTTGTTCAAGTGGAAGGAGCTTAACATATATTTTATTATCCAAATGCACCTAATATCATCAAAATCCTTGATTCAAGAGTTTTAATGTTTCCCAGTCGGGTCCAAATTAGAACTGTGTCCCAGGAGAGTATCTGCTTAAGGGGGGAATTCATAACTTGGATCTTACAGTGGTTAAATTTTAGCCCTGACTATTAAATTTTGTCCTCAAGTTTTCGAATGTATTATCCTCCGGAAATCATGAAATAATTGAGATCATGCTAGATAGAGGTGAAAATGAGATCAGGAACAAAAACCCAAAAAAAAAAAGCTAAGCAAGTGCAAGGAGACCTATCTTAATGAATTATAAGGTTTTATAAACAGAGATGGAAGATTAGATAAGCACAAAAGAAATGAAAACTATTGTTGCAAGCCTATAGGCTCAAAAAACAGAAAAAGGAAAAAAGAGGGGAAAAAACTTCTTCGTCGTCATTTGTTCTTCAATAAGTTGGCACAGCAAATTCACCAATTAAATTCATAAAAGCAGGTTTTCTTTCCTCCACATATCTACTGAAGAAGTCAGCTGAGATATTAGCAGGCCAGGCCCATTGCAGGCCCTACTGTAAGCGTGGCACTGGTGACCAATTCCTGGACTTGGAACATCTGCATTTTTCTCGTAGTAATGATCAGCTTTATTGACAGCAGTTTTGATTTCCATGTGCCACCCTCCATTTTTTCTCCCACATGAACTAATGGATTTTTTGGTGTTGCCATTTTCCTAGAGCTGGAAGGTTCGAAGCCATCGTCTTCTCTAATGGTTTCATCTCTCCCTGGTAGTAGAAGAGCTAGACACAAGAAGACACTGAACTTCCGAGCGTTCTTTGCCATGGCAGTATCAAGTATGGCTCCCTTCTGAAGCTCACTATATATGTAGATAAGGAGGAAGATATTTTATTTTCCATGATTTATTCAGCACTATCTTTACGTCATAATTTTCAATTTTCTTACATTTGTATCCTGTGATGAGTTTATGAGTAAAAACACAGGCAAATTACAGAACAAAAGCATAAATCTCTATCAAAAGGACGAGCATAGACGGCGAACGCATAGCAATATCAATCTCTATCGCAGTCAAGTCATTCTCCTATTATTTGTGATTTATAAACTTAAAGCATAATTTATTTGTTGAACATCTCCTATTATGAAATATTAATTAATGCATGATCGAACGTATGGATTTTATTACACATTATGTTTAATTAAATTTGATATTAGATGATTTTGAGTACTTTCGATTTGAAGCATGAAAATGATTTATGGAAGAGACTTGATTCAAAATGATTTTACAGCCTGACTATGCATTGATACCTCGTCAGTGGGGTTTATGTGCTGGTACCTCGATACTTTGCCAGTGGAGATTATGCGCTCGTACATCGATACCCCACTAGTAGGAATTATATGCTGGTACATCGATATCTTGTCAGTAGGAGTTATACGATGGTATCCCGCTAATGAGGACTATACGTTGGCATATCGATATCCTGCCAATGGGAGTTATATGTTAGCATATCAACACTTTGTTAGTGGAGGTTATCTGTTGGCACTTTAATTATTACTGAGCCCATATTTCAGCCCAGCCACAGGGTATAAATGTGGTTATAGCTCATGGGTATCGAGATAAACTTGATGATTTGAAAAAAAATGGATTCATGAGCGAAATTTAGTTTTCGAGAAAGGTTGAATTTGGCATGCACAATGTAGTGATGATGTTGCATATCTGAATTTAGTTTTGAAATGAAAGATTCCATATACCTTTTTTTATAAATAATTATTTAATTTATTGTCTAATTAATCTGGTTAAAGTGTTCATTACTTACTGGGTTTAGTTTATTATTCTATATCTTACTGCTTTTACAGATTTTGAGAACCAAGATGGTACGGGATTATGATCAAGACGGTGACTAGAGGCCTAATTTGACATTTTTAATTTAGATCAATATTTGATTAGAGTTTGATTTAAGATCTTATAAATATTGTTGGTTTTGTGAAATATTAAAGTTAGATTATAGTTATTTAAATTTTAAGTTTGAACATTGGTTATTTAAATTTATTCTGCTCCTTATATATGATATCATGTTAAGATGCTTTGAATGTTTATGGAGAGAGTTCCTTATGAATATTGCAGCTGTTGCCGCGACCTCCTAACTCGCGATCTCGAGTTAAGAGCATGACATGGCCATGTATATATTATGTAGTATTTCTACTAAAATATTATGTGCATTGTATTTTTATGTGCTATGATAGTATTTACTTAAAAGAAAAAAGGATTAAGATAACCCAGATATTGGGAGCACCATGCTATATAGAACATGAAATGTTCTAGCAAAACAAATTATTATATTGAGAAAAATTTAACCATTCTTATCACTGCTGGCTTGCGTATCAACTACTTACATATAACTATGAATAATAATAAAAACATTATACAGCAACTACGTTACTTTTTTGCATAGATACCTTTGAAATATCTTACAAGAAAGCCTGTAAGTATGTGTGCGAGAGAGATCCGGTTGTGATTTACGCGTTTCATGAATACTATTCACACAAAACAGCTGTTGATGGTGATTGTCAGCATTTATGATTCATCCGTGCTGCGTGCTGGGCTAGCACGGTGCCAGGCTGCCAGCTCCCTCACCTGCGAAAAAAGTGAGACAAAGCCGAAGTCAAAGTGAGGGAGATAGAGATGGAAGCTCATCATCAAATTCACCTCAATTTCACATCAAGTTCACATATGGAATCCCAATTCCCAGGGCCACTTCTACTGGCTAACGAACCATTAGCACAGACCAATAAACAAGAAATTCCCATGGCGTGTATGCACGGCAACCCACTGGAGAACGCGTTCTCTCTCATTAATTAAAGGGAGGACTCATGCCTTGTGGGAAGTCAAAAGTCCAATCTCAAAAAAGAGCGTTCAACTTCATGGATGCTACAAGACTCGGAGGCTAAGGTGGATAAGAAGAGATCAACCGGCTGGAGACTTGGTGATTCTTTTGCTTGACCCAGGCGACTTCAATACGAAGTGCTGATACTGAAAAACCATATATCGGTTAGACTCGTTTCAAAGCCTTAGCATATGTGGCGGGTGTCGGCGTAACAGATACCACCTAATGCTATATACAACAGTGGCTCCAAGTCGTGTAAACTTGACGCTTCTGATGCCATTTGCAATACCGTGAAATTTTTCTTCAGAACTTCAAAAAAAAAAATGTGCACAGTTGATGACGCTAGAGTTGAAACACCAATCCCGCGTTTGCTCTTCACCTACCCATATAACCTAACCAATAACCTTAACCCCCAGCTGTCTCCACCGTCCTCAATAAAGTTTTAGTTCGTGTGATCATCGGAAAGACGAAGAAATGATACCAGGAGACAACTAACGAGTAGAAAACCAAAGGAAACAACTGCTTAGCCACTTTCCGAGTTTGTTCATGTTTCATTACCTGGGTTCTTCCTTTCAATTCTGCAAGTTCCCGATTCCATTATAGGATTGTTTCGAGTGTGTCGGCTTTTCGTATTCTTGTTTCAGTGGCCTCTCAAATCTAAGCCGTGCATCATGGTAACGCTAGAAGGGGGTTTGAAAGTCCAACTGCGAACGGTCAACTCCCTCCCTTTCGTACTCGCTCGGGGCATTGAAAGTTTCAAACATCGCAAGCTTCTCTTCACTTCTTGCCAATAAAATCCCCCATCCCCTCCACTGCTCCCTCCAACAAGCCCTCGTCTCTCAATCCTCTCCTCTTTGCGCCTTTGTCTCTAGTCTTCAGCAAAGCCTTCTTCTCCTCTTCCCTTCATAATAAGCCAAGCTGCTAACAAGTCTTCTTCAGATATTCTCCTCTCTATCGATGCCAATCCTAAGCCAAGCCCGTACTTCCCTCCTCTTCTTTCTCCTCCTCCTCGTTACACCACAATTCTCGACTTCGAGGCCTATAAATGGATGTCGTTCGGCCAACATCCCGGCCATGGACCCAGGCCTCAACATCGTCCTCCCGAAAGAAATCCTCCGCATTCCGCCACTCGAGTCCGATCCTCTCAATGTTTCTCCACGCAACTTGGCATCGCCAGTGAGCACTAAGGGCTCGGCATCATCGAAAGCACAGCTCGAGGAGAAGTATAAGCCACTCTTGCTCAACCTCCTCCCCAGAGGGAAGATACCGCCCTCCGGCCCAAGCAAACGAACCAACGGCCACAACAGCTAGAGGATGAGAGATCGTAGTCTTCGATCTATAGCTATACCATTAGGAAAAGGAATACATGTCGAATTAGAAATCTTTATAAGTTAATCTCTTGGACATTTTTTGCTCAATTTTATTGTTTTTATGTTTCGAGACGAAAAAATCATTCAATATGTACATTTCTTTTTCTTTTCCATTTTTTTTCCTGCTGGCAATATGTACACTTTGCACACGGTAATAAAAGAAAAGCTACTGTTGTCTCAACAACTCCTATTATATATTGGATACTTTTTTTTTTTTTCATTTAGCGACTGCAACATTCTTGAAATGAAGAATTAACTATGTAAGTCTATGAGTTAGGTGATGATGAGAAATATTCTATAAGAAACAATACAAACGAAAGGATAAATTCACCAAAAAGGAGTAGGACCGGTATGGGAGCAGCCGTGAGGAAGGTGGGAGGGGCATTCCGGGAAAGAGAATCCCCGACCATCGAGTCCTCGGGCGGCCGCGAATCCAACAGTAGATTTTTTACTTCTTCCAACGTTCCGGGCTTCGTCGGGCCCACACGTCCTTTCGGACGGAAGCAAGTCCGCCAACGGGTCCCATTCCTACATGCATGGGCCGGCCGAGGAAGGGCATTAACATGGACTGACCACGATCCGATAATTTTCTCTGTGGGCTGTGCCTCAAGGTAGTCAGAATCCATTGGCTTGTGAGTGATGTCCGTGCGCGGTGCTTAAGCAAGTCAAATAAGACGGACTCGTGATATCACATGGATCCCTGATTCAGGGGACGTTTATGAAGCAACAGTGAACTCACCGTTCTACGCGTTCATTGTAGTGTTAAATGACCTGTCAAAAGTTTAGTTAGCTGATGTTTTTTTTTTTTTTTTTGAGAAGGATATATGAGACCAGTTTGGTTGGCACATTCCGAAGTGATTTATGTTTGGCTGAACATTTAATTTTTTAAGATAGTTATGTAAAATACTTATTATGTCTTTAATAAAGTAGAAAATTTTGCCATATTCTATCTAAAAAGCTTAAAGGTTTTTTTTTTTTTAGCTAGTAAAAATTGAACTTTTCCGTGGGTATTTATTTCTCATGAAATGTAGGAGTCTCCTTTCCACAGAAAAGCTACATTCTCACTCTTTTCTTTGAAAACTCTAACAAAACATGAGAAATTTTTTAATTTTTTTGTTGACCATATATTTTTTTTCCTTTTCTATGGACCAAACAAGTGTGAATAATTAAATAGAGTGGGTACAACGAGCCACGTCACATTAGGTCAAGGGCCCAGGACCATTTGGGCCAGCACTGTTGGTTCACGAAGAAGAATAAGATATGGGGAGCTCCGCTCCTGACGATAATTATGGGCCAGATCCTGGGAAAAGGCTAATCTTCGACTTAGGCATGGATTGTGCTAGGCCAGCTTACACCGGGGAAATACGATGTAGGCCAAGCTCGGCCTGGTGGAACAATCCTTGATCCAAGATTAACTGGGCCCGACCCAATAGATCCTCGCCCTTGGTTAATTGGTAGATCCCTCTCTTGCCATATTATTTCTTGGGACTGTTTTCGGCCTTCCATAATGTGTCCGAGACGTCTTGTAAGGCACAGTTGAAGACCTAGTCTGGCAGATAAGATGTGAAATTTCCAGGGTCGAGCTTGAGCTTAGCTCATGTATATGCACATGTTATTGTTATAATCTTCTAATATTGGTCCAATACTGAAGCCCATGGTGTTCTATATTCTCATATACACATATTAAGCATTTGCGTGCTAGGTCGGCTTTCTAATACTGGTCATCACTTTGTTACTTTATTTTTGCAATGTTATGAGGATGTTTTTTCTTTGTTTATTCTCTTCTTATAGAGCTTTATACCAAATTCAAGCTAGGTCTCTAGAGAGTATTACCCTGTTGATCTGTTTATATCATGCGAACGAACTTTTTTGGCCGAGTAAAATCTAGAATTTGAGTCTTAGATGGCTAATGCTGGGTGGCTTTGCCTCCCTCTTCATAAAAAAACCAAAAAAAAAAATAGTCTTAGATGGCTAAGTTCTTTGAAGTGAGATGCAATCCGACCATACCATACTGATAGTTGTCGAACATGCTAACAGGGTATGATCATAACACTCTTTTTACAGCTAAGAAGTAGAATTGTACAAGTAGTCAGCAGCCATAGCATTTGCCTGCCGTGACATGAGCAACAATTTTGAGCATTTTGCATTTGCTTAGAACAAAGGTCTTCCATGGGATGCTGGAGTTCTATGAGCACAACTTCTCATGGTTCATCATTTGTACAAAGCTGAGTTCATTGATGCAAAATAAGTTAAAAAGCAGCATTCCGCCGAATCCTGATTCGGGGCTCGCCAACCCTGCAGAATAATATCCTACAGACCGAATCAATCCTGTTCAAATAGCTGTTCCAATGCCAAGAGTAGCCTAAGCTAAGCAATACCTCATGCTTCGCTGCTATGTCTGGCCAAAACGAAGCCTGATCTGCCGTGACATGAGCAACAATTTTGAGCATTTTGCATTTGCTTAGAACAAAGGTCTTCCATGGGATGCTGGAGTTCTATGAGTACAACTTCTCATGGTTCATCATTTGTACAAAGCTGAGTTCATTGATGCAAAGTAAGTTAAAAAGCAGCATTCCGCCGAATCCTGATTCAGGGCTCGCCAACCCTGCAGAATAATATCCTACAGACCGAATCAATCCTGTTCAAATAGCTGTTCCAATGCCAAGAGTAGCCTAAGCTAAGCAATACCTCATGCTTCGCTGCTATGTCTGGCCAAAACGAGGCCTGATGCCTTCTGTCTTCATTTTACAATGGGAAAGCTGAGCCCGGTGAACCAACCCCGCTCTTCTGGTTCCTGCCTGCTCGCACAGAGTGATCCATTCTACCAGCCCGGGAAATTTGAGTTCTTGGACGCGACGAGGTGCGTTCCCAGCCCAAACTCTACCGTATTGGCTGTAGTGGGTGGCCTTCCCAAGGGAAACTGGCACTGACCAGCTCTTTTTTAAAAAAGCGTCCACAGGCAAAAGAAAGGAGAGTGAGCAGAGAATGCTTCATTTTTTTGTTTTGTTTTCAATGTTTTGTAGCATGTGGCCTGAGGCCATCGTGCTCCAAATGGAGGAAGGGTGTTTGGGGAGTGCAATGAAATGGATAGGGTTGCTTTTGCACAGAGGACAAGGTAATTTTGGGGTACTCCCATTGAGCTCATGAAAGGCATCTCTCTATGATTGAAAACCTTGTAAAAGCTTATGGATAAGCTAAAACAATGGAGGTAGGTGCATGTTTGTGGTAGGGAAGAATGAAGAAGCCTAGATGGAGGCAGTAATTGGTTTTAGGTGATTAAAATCTGCACGAGAAAAAAAAAGGTGAAAAGGGATTCAAGAGCACCCTCAAAGAGATAGAACTTGCCTAGTTTTATTGCATCCTAAAAAACCAATTTAAAGAAAGCAAAACATGATCAAACTTAGATTATAGTAAAATTTGTTTCTTGAAAGTAATGGATCACTATGTCTCTGTTCACGAATTGTGAAGGATAGAGAATATTCAATCACAGCTAGGGAAAGATGTCATAATTTCAAAAGAAAATGTAACAATGTCAAAATGCTATCTAGCCCAATATCATTGTTGATATATATATATAACTCATTAGTCCAAGGTTATTACCTAACTCTATATCTACTTTATCTAAAGCTTGTTTTCATACTCTACATATGTGGAGGTTACCAAGGCATTTAGGCTCTGTTTGGGGGAGCTGTTGGCAGTAGAGCTGTTGGAAGTAAAGCTGTCTGAAGTAAAGCTGTTATAAAAAGCTGTTTCCTGTTTGGTAACTACATTCGTAAAGTGCTGTGGTACTTTGTTTTTTGTTTGGTAAACAAACTGAGAAAGTACTTTTGTATGACAAAATTACCATAAAGGATATTGCATAGTATTATACAACATAACATAAATTAATACATAAATATACGATATAGTATAATATTATTGTAATATAAAATAATATTATGTTAATATAGCATTAATATTAAATTATTAGAGTAAATTAATATTTGGTAATATAACATAATATTAATTATTTAACATAACATATTAATGTATTATGATATAATGTAATATATATTATATTTATAGTATAATACAATAATAAAAGTATAAAATATTATAATTATTAGTATAAATTAATTTCTCATAATATAACATAATATTAAATTATTTAAAATAACATATTAATGTATTATAATGTAATGTAATATAATACCATATTTATAGTATAATACAATAATAAAGGTATAAAATATTATAATTATTATTATAAATTAATTTTTCATAATATAACATAATATTAAATTATTTAAAATAACATATTAATGTATTATAATGTAATGTAATATAATATAATATTTATAGTATAATACAATAATAAATGTATAAAATATTATAATTATTAGTATAAATTAATTTTTCATAATATAACATAATATTAAATTATTTAACATAACATATTAATGTATTATGATATAATATAATATGATATTATATTTATAGTATAATACAAAAATAAAGGTATAAAATATTATAATTATTAGTATAAATTAATTTTCCATAATTATAACATAATATTAAATTATTTAACATAACATATTAATGTATTATGATATAATATAATATGATATTATATTTATAGTATAATACAAAAATAAAGGTATAAAATATTATAATTATTAGTATAAAATAATTTTCCATAATAATTTTTCATAATTTTTCATAAAATAATTTTTCGCGGTCTAGGGGCTCTTCTTCGTGGTCCACGCTCGAGGAGGACCTCAGCGTGGGCCGCGAGGTTGATAATAATAAAAAAAATAATAGATTGATTTTGGAAGGTATGGAAAAGGATTAAATTTTTTTTCTTCTAAAATGTGGTTCAAGAGATGCATACAAAAATTGAAAAGAAAAATACCTTTTCTTACGGAAGGGAGTCTGACGATTAGGGTTCTTAGCTCCAACAGATTTTTAGGTTTATAAAGGGACAAACTGTGTAATTATGTTATTTTAATATGGGTATTTTTGTCAAAAATACATCTTTCCGAAAAAGCTGAAACAGCTTCCTCCCAAAAGCTCCAAATTGGAGCTTCCTCCCAAAAGCTGTTTTCAGCTTCCCGCAGAAGCTGAAACAGCTTTTTAAAAAATTTACCAAACACAGTTTTTCATCTAAAAGTACTTTTGGAGGGCCAGAAAGTGCTTTCTGGCCCTCCAAAAGCTCCCCCAAACAGGGCCTTAGTCAGCCGAACCAACTTTGCATAAGCTCCTCTCAAAAAAACAGCAACAACAAAAAAGAATTGCATAAGCTCATTTAGAACTTGTCTCTCTGTCATCAGTAGATTCCTTCTGGTCATTTTCATACTCTACAACAAAAAAAACATACAACCTTTTGTCATTGAGCCACTCCAAGCTTTCTCGTAGTAGTGTCTCCAGCAATAAAGTAAATTCATTAGGACCACGAAAAAAAAAAGCAAAATACACTAGGACATTTTAACTTCAGATACCAAATTGTAATAGGATGCAATCAACTTAATAAGGTTAGTATCCTAGTCACTGCAACATCTCTATGTATGATTTACATTATGAACGACATGTCTCTTTACATGCATCCATAAGGAGAAAAATAACAGTGTGCTGCATTAATTGATTAAAATTTCTCAGTTCTTAGATATTTATACCTTATTTTGCATCCAGAATTGTTCAAGAATAAATTATGTTTTCCTCCATGCCGCTAATTGCTTATTTTAAAGAACTAAATATAATCTCTTTACCATGACCGAATATGTAATAGCCAATCAACTAAAATCTCACATTTCCAAAACTTATATTTCCATAAGTTTTTATATTTTCCTTATTCTTCTATCCTCGCTTATAATAATCCTTAATGTTTATTTTTTAAAAAATTTGAGCATCATCTCAGACCTATCCATTCTTGGACTTTGTAAATCTCTTATGCCTCTGAGCGAGAACCACATGTCCCAATGTCAAGAACCTTTTCCCAGGATTACTTGAAGACAAATAATAGTACTCTATATTTATATATAAACTTCCCTGCTAGCGTTATATTTGCGAGACCAATTCCAAAATTTTAAGTTGGAAATTCACAATGTTTTTTTTTTTTTTTAATGTGAAAACGGCAATTCATATAGGTCTAACCTGAATACATCCTGCCAAGTCAAAAGAAAGTAAAGAGTACAAAGGGGGCGGAAGCTCTGCTATGGATGTCCACAAGAACTCCCCGGAATGTCGTGCAACATAGGAGGCGACCCAGTCTGCAGCCCTGTTCGCCTCCCGAAAAGCATGCGCAACCTGATGCTCGCCTAGCTCAGCAACCAGCTTGCGAGTGTCGCAAATGAGTGGGTGGTCATCCCCATACCGGTCTGCACTCCGTATCCACTCGATCACCGTCGATGAATCTCCCTCAATGTACACCCGCTCAGCACCGAGCACCCGTCTCGTATAGGTAATCCCCTCCCAGGCAGCTCGAAGCTCTGTTCCAACTACAGTAAGACCTGGTGTATGACGGCCCCCTGCTGCCACCAAGCTGCCACGGTGGTCTCTGATCACAAAACCAACCCCTCCAGACCTTCCATCTGCCGCCATACTGCCATTAAAATTTATCTTGAGAAAATCAGGGGGTGGGGGCACCCAAAAAATAAAAGCAAATCTGGGCGCTGTAATAGCGAAGCGATAAATTCACAATGTTCATGTCTATAGACAGCCCATGTCCAAACAATCTCGTGTGCTGGATGGCTCGAGACAGGGCTGGCAGAACCATGGTTGGTGGAGATGCATGGCGTTACTACTCCCCGACAGAACCGTAAAAACGATAATATTTTATGGACCGGACCGTGAGTTTTCCATAAGTTGTCTGCATTAAATTAAAGCACGGTTGCTTCAGGATCATGACAAGAGCCAAATTAAGTAGAATATACGGGGCAAGGTTTCAGTAGATAAAAGAAAGGAAATTCTATGAAGAACTGAAACCACCGTTCTGTTTGCTTTCGGTCCACTTTTTCTTTCTTCTACTGCGGGACCCCAGTATTGGCTTGAAGACACAATCCACGTCTCTTTCCTCTCCCTGCCACCGCTCTCCTCTTCCTATTTATCACCCCCCTCCCCCTCCCCCTCCACACACACACACAGAGAGAGAGAGAGGGCTTTCCTTCTCTTTTCTAATGCATATGTCTGGTGCAGAATTCAAAAAAGCTTAGCCTTTTGGTGGTCATTGTGAGTGCTGTCAAAAGAAGAGACTGGAAACTTTACAAGAACGGTAGGTTCTCTTGACCCTAGATTTTGCTATCTTGTGTGGAGACCCTGAACGAGGAGAGTGGAAGCAAAGCTAGGAGAAGGACAGGAGAGCTTCTTCCTTTTATGTCTGAATTATATTTCAGTAGTTTAGCTTCCCTATGGTTACTGAGATTCCTTTCCAAGCTCTAGTCGAGCTATATAGCAACACCAGATAGGAAGATTCCATAGCATTTATTCTCTTGTGCGGGTGTTGACCCCCTGTAGAAAGAGCTTTAGTGTTGTTCTGGTGAATTTGGTCTCTCATACATAGATGGGTAACTATAGGTTTAGATTGTCTGACATGATGCCAAATGCTTGGTTCCATAAGCTCAAGGACATGGGAAACAAGGCAAGGAAGAGCCAGAGCATCTCACATTCCATGAGGAGCTACCCTGCAAGGACATCACCACCCACACCACCAAAGACATTCACACCCCCATCACCACCACACAAACAAGCCTTCCTCCCCAGCAGAGCCTCCTGCTACATCTCTAGCAGAGTTGGAACAGAGAAGCTCCCCAATTCCCCCTTCCACCCCAGGACCTCCGATGGCCACTTGCCCGTGGACCCTCCAAGGAGTTCCAAGAGAAGAAGCAGAAGGAAGGCCATCAAGCCTCCCCCCACCACCACCAAGCTTGTCACCTCCTCTATCTCAGCCGGTTGCAGCTGCAGTGTGCGGAAATCCGAAGCTGTGACCGACTTCCCGGCAGCCGCCACCGAGAGTCCTCTGTGCCACGGCGACCACCGCATCAGTGGGGACGACAATGAACACCACAAGTCTATCATCGGTAACAAAGTCGAATTCGATGGTTTCGATGCTATCGCCTCATGGTCACAATCTTGTAGCTGCAGGGTCAGTTCCTCCGCAACCGATATAATCATTGACATGGGCACCAGGAGCTCCATTACTCGAAAAGGTGACAAGGTCAACGGCTGCACCATGGTCTCTGAGCTCCAACTCCCACCAATTCTAACGAAGCCGGTGCAGAAGGAGACGGAAGCTGATAAGTTGGATGATGGCAATATAGATGCAAAGCAGGAGGCCTACCACAATGGCAGTTCTCTCAAGGAGCAGAGCAAGAGCCCGGTGAAGAAATCCCCACCGGGACTTCATCGGATTAGGATGCGCGCAAACACTCCGAGGCTCGTCGGCAAGAGGGTCCAGGTCCAGCGCAGCCGGAAGAGCGGCGGGTTGGCAATGACGGAGAAAATGCAGAAGAAGGGACTGCAGCAGGGTTTCGCAATCATTAAGTCGTCATCAGACCCTCAGAGGGATTTCAGAGACTCAATGGTGGAGATGATTGTCGAGAACAATATCTGGGCTTCAAAGGATCTGGAGGAGCTTCTGGCTTGCTACTTGTCGCTGAATTCGAACGAGTATCATGATTTGATCGTCAAGGTATTCGAGCAGATTTGGTTTGATCTCACTAACATTAGATTGTAAAGAAGCAAGAACGGAGTCCCTGAGCGTGGGATTTCAGATTTGTATTAAACTGTATAGAATAAGTTGTTACCACCATGAAATGGAATTCGCTCCTGCTAGAGCTTCTTTACATTATTGAAGGCATTAGGCTTCACTGTGTTGTCTTTTGGTTTCTTAAATCCTTGTCTTATAAAGTTAACAGTACTGGCACTCCTGAGCTCCAAGTGGTTTGACAAAACTGGGGAAAAACGAAAAAAAATGAGCTACATAGCAAGAAATTAATTTAAACTTTGGATGATTCATAGAATACTTCTTTCCCAAAATAGTCTGCTGCATTTTTTTACTGCCAAAGCCTTTGTACAGATTACTGCCAAATCTAAGCCTATATTAGTGCTGCAGTTCCTGGAGACTGCATTTAATCTAGTAGTTCCCTCTCATAAACAGAAAATTTCAGTCAGCTTTTCTGTACAGATTACTACTAATTTGCTGTATGAGCAAATTGTTTATATTGAAGGCTCGATCAGTTTTCAAAATTCCAAATTATTGATAGGATTCCCATTAGCATGAAGCGATGGAACTCGGTGCCTAAGGTCCCACTAAGGAAGGGGTCTGATTTTAGCGGAAAAAAAAAAAAAAGAGGAAGGGGTCTGATATAATTTACTATGTTGGGTTGCAGCCGGAGGTCTCAAGACACAAATGCCAGGGCTTTCTTTCTCTTGCAAAGAGAACATAGGATACTCAAACAGTACAAGAAACTCCAAATGCCCCTTTGTCTTTGCTATCCAAAGGGCACCAAACGGGACACCACATCCTGAATCCTTTTATTCTCTACTCTTCACTTACCTCTCACATAACAAGCAGAAGAAGAAAACATCCAAACATGATGGGAAGAAAATTACTACACAAAAAATCGCCCCCTTGAAGTGGGAGATGACAGTTTTGGGTGCCAATCTAACTAAACCAATAAAGAGAAATCAGTGTTGAAGGGGGTAAAAAAAATAAAAGCAGTCAGCTTTTGAAAGCATTTAAAGCTGATTTCCAAATGCTCGAGGTATTTTACCGCGAAGGGAACGCCTATAACTAAGTCATGTGGTGTTTAATAATATAAAAATTTATGCGAATGTATATTTAGTCTGATATCAATTATTTATTGCATAGATCTTTAATATTTATACATACTAAGAAATCTAAAAAATACTTTCTTCCTAAATAATTTTGGGTGAGGTCTTAAATTGTTACAAACAGTATCAGAATAGACTTTGCCCATAACCTTTGTGAATTAGGGAACACTTCAGCGCGAATTTATTGGAACTGACCATGGACCGATCGTGATGTTTGTGATTAGATTTGAATGAATTTGAACTGTAAGCCTGACAAAGACGTTAAGACTTGAACGGAGAAATATGTGAGAATCCGTGCGGACGTGTGTTTAGTCTCACTTCGGTTATTTATTAGGTAGGTCTTGAATATTTATATAGAATTAAAAAAATAAAAAAAAATTTTGATGGCTATTTTGTGTGGAATTTTACGTTGTTATAAATAAATTAATTAATTAAAAACATGCTTTTAGCGAGGCTTTGGAACCTTCAGAAAAGTACAGAGGCTTCGTAGCAGAAATCAAAGTACTGGTGAACGAGCGCTGCCAGGATTTCAAATCAGTACAGTAAAGGAGGCAAGGAGATCTGTCTGGAATCCAAAATACTGTGCGAAGGCTTCATCAACCGTTCGTAAGCATTTATTATGTTTTTGACGTGGGTTCTTAATGGTACATTTATATTTCTGAGATTATTACATGACATACGGCTTTGAGCCATCAAATCATAACATCAACTGTGACACAGAGAAGGCAAATGGGATTTAATTTTACCTGCAGACTTGCGAGTTTGGAATTATCCAAAGCTTTGACGTACCATATCAGCAACCCTGTTCGCAAGGAATCCCACATTCCAAGCACGGCAAGTGGACTTGCAGGCTCTTATGTAACCAACTTTTATTGCTGAGTTACCCTTTTTTTTCTGATTGATGCTAAATTATTCATGATCAGACTTTTTTTCCTGAATTCGTAGAACCAAATTGGACTGTATTTCCAGAAAGAATTCTTGGGTCCAGAGGCATAAGGACATTGGCAACAACTAGTTTCTTGAGAAATAATTTCCAGCAGCTATTTTCTTTTTACATCAACAAAATTATTTTTACATAAAAACAACTATTTTCTTGAGAAATCCTGCCTCCAGACTTCCATCCTAAATCAAGCGTAAAAAAACCCAAAACTAGCTAACCAAGGCATCTTTGCTGCTATCAATGTAAGGCTAAATAAAAATAAAAAATTATAAAAATATGTTGCAAGGGCTTTCAGAGCTTTCAAATAAACTAAGCAAATTGAGCTTGCCTCAAATTGCCTGAGAAAAGCTTAAGCCAAGTGTGGTTTGAAGCTAAGCAAACTAGTTTTGAACCAACAAAAATGGGCTCAAAATTAATTTCACGTAGCCAAGCTTGGTCAAGCTTGAATGTATTTAAATTAATATATTATATTTTATATTACATTATATTGCACATCATATATAATATAAGATTATATGTTCCATGTTTATATAATGGATCATTGCATCAATGCTTTAATCAATATATTTTTAAATTTTTAATTCAGCTTAATATTAAAAATAGGCTTTAAGTTAAGTTCGAATCAAATATTAACTTAAGCTTGAATCCGACTGCATGTGTTGAAGCTTGAATCAAACTCTATTCAAATTTAGACTAATTTCAACTTAATTTAGGATCATTGAACCGATCAATTACGTTCATATTCGGCTTGATTTGGAATTAAACCTAAATTTAACTTGAAAATAATAGTAATCACATTTGGGTTTTATCTTAGAGTTCGTTCAAGCTTGAAATTAGTGTCAACCAAGCTTGATTAGTTGCAAGCTTGATAAAATTTGTGGCTAGAATATTTTTAATATTAAGAATACTAGTTTGAGTCTTTTATTTGATAGAAAATAGTCATATTTTGGTATTTAGGCACCTGCTATTAAACAATTGGCACAAAAATCTTTTGTATCCCATTTGAATCATTTTTTAAATCTTGGGATACAATTAATTTTACCACCATATAATTGGTAACTATCCGGGCATTTTTCTTATATTAGAAAACGCAATTGTCACTCATGTTTTTTAATTTCATTAGCTTCGATTTGCACACACAGTTAATGATCAGGTCATCATACTATTTCCTTTTTTTTTTTTACGATTGGTCGTCATCTTTATAGTTGCTAATCCCATAGCAAACAAACAAGAGCGAATGCCGATCAGCAGCCGAGGAAGACATGATTGGGCGGCGGATCCGCTGTCGGTGCTCCGTCCGACAGGAGAAGATTACAAATATGATGACTGTACGTCAAAAGCAGGGGAGGAGAAGGAAAGAGAGGGATCCAAACAAGAGACGGTGGCTTGCTTGCCTTTGGTCTCTAAGGATTCCTTTCTAGCCTCTGCATCCACGACCATACAAAAATAAAAGGAGGAAACCAGGATTCTCGGCAAATAGCGGAGGGGTTGGTTGGTGGCGTTCCAGGAAGGTCAGGGGAGGGCTGTCGGTGAGGCCGAGAGTCAAGCTCGGAGAACGCGGCTCGAGCATGGCCTCTGAATTCCGGGCTCATCACCATCATTTGTGGGTCCACCATCTTGTAGAATCTACTACTAGACCAGATATTATATTCTGCACCATGTGTGCACTATAGATTAATCCTCTGTAATAAATGGAATCTATAGAAATGAGATAAGATGATTGGTGTAGTGCATAGTTATCATGCATCCGATATAGGATATAATTTTCTCGCCTCAGACAAACTTAGGTCAAATTATAAATAGCAATGCTATGGCAACTCTTGCATGAAAAAATATCACCCATAAATACAAAATATTTTGAAATTTGTGTTTAATGCATGATATGAATAAGCATAAAAGAAAGCGATCATGATGACCATGTTTCAAAAAAGATGTAACACTTTGGCTTGATGGACTTCATCCATTAGAGCAGGGACTAATGAAGCTCTCTTAGAATAGCTTTACTAAATTTTTTTCTAGGTTCTATTTTTCGAGGAGATGGTCAAATTAAAGGCCACCCAAATTTTATTGTACAAATAAAAAGAGAACTAGGCCAATGCCTAGGAATGCAAGGAGGTGATTAAGAGGCTTTACTAGGTTTTTCTAGGGTTCCTTTACCTTGCACCAACATAGCCTTTCTCCGATGAATAAGATACCAAAGTTTACATGAAATATTATTTTATTATAAAAATATTTTAATTAAATTTAACTTTTCAAACAAAGTAAGAAAGAGTTTATTATAAGGTTTATGACCGATCAAATAATAAAAGTAAGGTGATGGCCATTATTGCATTGACCATACCTAACTTCATACCAGATCAAATGTTTCTCTTCCTCTTGAAATGCGACATTTTTAATGACATGAAGGGCAATAGATAACACCAAATAAGTTTTGCATAGAAATTATCGGAGAACAAGAGATGCAATCAAAACATGAATGGATATTTTATCAATCATAGAACTCATAACCATGCAGAACACATCATAAATTTTATTACTTGAACATCAAATAACGAAGCTACAAGACAAAAAGATTTCATCTTGTCCAATTGGTGGGACTTTAGGTGGGACTTTGAAGTGTTTCAGTTCGAATTTGCACAAAATGAAAACTAATTAAGTACCTTGCTTGATTGAAATTGAATGATTTCGGGAGTGCCAAATTTGACAATTTTAAAATAAAAAAAGAGAAAATTATCTTTTAACCCCCTCCAGTTTCTCCGCTTTACACATAGATCTTGTTGACTATAAAAATTTATAATCAACCATCCCTCAACCTCTTAGCACCACTAGCATAGTGCTTCAAAAGTCCAAAAATACCCTTCTTATTAATAGAAACTCCAAAATTTCTTCTCTCTTTTGATCCTCTCTCTCTCTCTCTCTCTCTCTCTCTCTCTCTCTCTCTCTCTCTCTCTCTTCACAAAATTGAGTTGCGCCAAACCTAACTTAGAATGTGCCATTGAAGTAAAATTTCAGAGTAAAATTTTATAGAATTATTTGCTTATTTCCATTGGTTCTTTTGTTACAGAGGGATATTAAGCTCCAAAGGCCTGCAGGATCCCATTATAAAATTTCTTAGGTGGGAAGGGAGGGGGGAGGGTGGCTATCCGACAGCTACGTGTGCATGGATTGGATGGCCAAGACAGAAAAAAATATATCCTAAACCACATGCACCGTACCAAATAATCTCATCTTTTGTAGTGATCAGTCACGAGCTGAACTAGACCTATAGAAAAGAAAAAAGAAGAGATAATCGGCATGATGCACGCGGTGTAGGATAAAATTTGCTTAAAGAAGTCCATCACGCAACGTCAATCCCCGTAACTTCGTCGCGTTGCACGAGAGCCAAAGCCTTCGTTTAATATATCCCACCACCATTGTGCTCTCTTCGCACTTCCCAGAAATTAATGCACGTTTCAGAGGGTTTTGTCCTGTTAGGCACTTAGCGCACTTATTTCTCTTCTCCTTAATTTTTCTCAGTATATGACCCCATATTATTTGGACCCTCACGAGTATGGATAGGAAATGATCTAAGCAAAACATTGTCTGTTTTGACATGGCAATCTTGGATTAGTAGAAGGATAACCATGATCATAGAAGTAATTAAGCTTTCTGCTTCATTATTGAATTAGAGAAGATTCGAACTCATTTTATACAGTTTTCTTTTTCAAATAACACATTCTAATAAGAGACAAGAAAAACAAGATGTGAAAATGCTATTCCAATACGAGCTTGGTTGCATTACATGAGGGAGATTGCGATTTGTTTTTAGTCAGTGATAGAAATAATTAATGTGCCTATTGATACTTCATAAGGTGATTGGTGAAGTGTTTGCAAATTCAAACTATTTTCTAGATGGAAAATGCTACGTGACTCCTAGTATTCACATGCAAAAAGTTGCTCCGATTATGCACGGAATGTTAGTTTGGTAATTTAATATTCAACTCTCTCTCTCTCTCTCTCTCTCTCTCTCTCTCTCATGTATCACAGTGATTACATGGTATCCTTCATTGTCGCACGGCAAGGGACTTTCTTGTTCGCACAAAACAAAATCCCCTAGCACCATAGTCACATGTTAGAGGAAAAAAAATTGAAATTCGGTACGGATGAAGCAAATAGACCAATTAGGTAAAAAATATTATCATAAAATCAATGTATACATGAAATGGTGGTGACATTGTCACCTTTGCTCGAAATAAATAAATTCCAGGTACAATTTATGAATAATTAAGTATTTGTTCATTAATTTGTTAAAAAATTATAAGAATCTTTTGTCCTCGTAACATCAACACTAATTCAAAATTTTTACAAGAATTTGGAGAAATTGCTGCTGCAGTTTTTAGTTGAGCACAAACAAACTGCATTTAAAATTAAGAGTATTTCTGATAATCTTGGATTGAAAAGATCTTTGTTAAAAATCTCGATAGAATCGCAATCACCCATCTATGCATGGCGAGCAGAAAGATCTAGAGCTATTAACTTGCTAATGAGATTCGATTTATAAATCTTCAAGAAATCTTAGTAGTACATGTTTGAATTGAGTAATGATTCTTCTTGCATAACTAATTTAGCCAAATGACCTAGGCCCAAGGTATGCTTGCCACTAAATAGTTCTAAATTAATTACTTGGTTGTCTCTAGTGAATGAAACATTTCATCAAAATTTTACAACTTCTTTCGTCTCTTTGGATGTCCATGGATAGGCAAAGACAATGGGTTTCAAGTCATTTATTCCCTAAAGAGTTGGTTACCTTAAGGTATAAGAAATTGTTTGTTAGATGCACATAAAGTACCATGATAATTTGTTCCCTACAGGGTTGACTCTCATATAGATGGTAATTTCTAAGGCAAAATCCTTGTTGCAGTCGATGCATCCGACAATCAGCGACATAGTTAGGATTTTGGAGGTGGACCGTAATAGCAAATGTTCTTTATTTAAATGTATTCCTGAGTTAATAGAAATCAAAATGGTACAAACATAAATCTTCAACTATGCCATCTTTAAAGACAAATTATGTATTCTTATTTGAATAATTAATGAGAAGTTGTACAAGCTAGTAGTTACTTTTCAAGTCATTGGATCTTTTATAACCACTTACATTCTACATTCTCTTCTCTCAAATCATATCCCTAAGTAGGGTTCTCTGATGGGATATAGTTTTCGAATCAAATTGGAGCACTATAATACTACTCAACCACATAAATCTAAATTGTACTAAATCAATGTGATTTGGAAAATATAAATATAATGAAAGGTTTTTTCTCAACCGTCAACTCTAGCCACCATCCCAAAAGCCTCATTGGATGTGAGGACTATTGCACGTTCTAGTTGAGACCAAAGAGTAGTTGAGATGGTCAGTATTCGGTGTTCACATCCATATCTCATCTCCGGCCACTTTAATCCGGGTTATAAAGCTTAACCAATAAAGCTAGCTAGCTTTTTTTGGTCTCATGAGCATGTTTATGAGATGTGTGGTTCAACATCGTCATGTGAAGTGTCCCCATATTGAAATGCAATTCACACTTCACATGGAAGCCCTTCGTCCTACGGAAGGACCACAAGGTCTTAACCGAGCAGGTCTATTGCAAGTTCAATTGCATTGATGTTTTGCATTTCCACATGTTGATCAATGCTTGTTACTTGAAACATAACATGCCAAAATTATTCATGCATGTGGTGATGATTAATGTGGTCAATTGGATGTATGATCGGTGCAATTAGGATTGTATTCTACCATGTATGTATACATGCAAACAAACAAATCAACATCTTAGAATATCCTTTTCCTCATTATGGGAACAACCATGCATCCAATCCAAGACAAAAATAATTTATGACTTGCACCTACTAGCACAAGTGACATCTTTGTAAAATTGAGTACAATGTTGTGAAAAACTATCATTTTTTGTCTTACAAGTATATCTGAAAAGCAATAATGTAACTTTGGAGTCCATTTTCTTTTGAAGGGCTTTCCTTAATTATTCAACCATATAGGTTCGTTTACTCTAGGAGTTTGGTTAGTTTTGTTGTCTTGGGCTAAAAAAAGCACTAATCGTTTCAAAAGCATCACATGCAATGTTGGAGCCTCCTTGGCATTAGAAAGTAATAACAAGTTTTTTTTTTATTTTGAAAATAAGCAGCGGAAAATATCTAAGTAGGGCACTAGCTACTATCCGAAGGGACTCGCATATAATATTCCCAAAGAATCCAAATTTTGGATGTTTTTTAGTTCAATTGTTTCAATTTCTATGTAAATGATTCGAACCCTCAATCTCCACCGGTCCTTTTTTTTTTCTTTTTCTGCTGCCCACTGTTATAGAAGTGACATATAATGTCTTGTGGTTATAAAGAAAGCGGAGAGGGAATAACAAAATTCTAGGTCACCAATGGCAAATACCTATTTTTATCTCTGGAATATATCCTCTTACAGCAGCTAATGGATATCAATGAATAATTGCTGATATTTATCACATGATAGTATCAACATAATCTGTAATTAGATATTTAATTCAAACGAAATATCAACATATTATGTATCTATCAGTCAACTTTTGAGTCAGCCTTTGATGCTTGAAGTGTTGGGCTCTCCTGATATTAATCTCCTTCTCTCTCTCTCTCTTGTTTTCCTTCTTCTTTTCTCTTCCTTTTTTTTTTGTTTTCTTGCTCTTTACTTGCTTTCTGATCTTGTCTCATTTTATTTCATCAATGAAAATAATGTAAGATGGCTTGCCACCTTTTTGCTCGGACATGAGAAACAAGATCTTGATCATCCTTGCAGTATGTAATATTCAATTTAACTGAACAGCATGAGTACGACGAGAGCCTTTTCTTGACAGAATTAGCACAGGACTTGAGGTTGAGATTCACAATCAATGAAGGGGTGGGCGCATGCTATCGAAAGGTTATACTAATCTGAGCTCTGCTCATCGGATCGCGCCAAGACCAGCCCTACTGTACATTTTGGATATATATTGGATAGAATCATCCGAGGACTGAAACCTGAGATTAACAGGTCATGGAGGGGTTTGTCCACATTATTTTGGGGTCCTGCATGTAACTCCTGTTTCAAGAGAAGGACTTTCACTTCTAGTCCTCCTAGTTTTAGCCCTTGTCACCTGTAGGCACTCAAAGCCTATATATATCTTAAGGTGGTAATATTAAATAGTGCCTTGGAAAACAAAGGACGAGACCTTATACTAGGGGTTTCAGTTATGGAGAGGAACGGCCGAGGGCTGCACCGATAGGTGGGGTCCGCAGGGACAAAACTTATTTCTTTGGATTTCCTTGAGTTCGATGGCCCCATGGATCAAGAATGGGGTATTTGGTGAAAGGTCTATCCTCATATTTGTTCTGGTGGGCATCTATAGGTGTGGTCAATAATTTTTGGGTTTTCTCCTGGTCTTATGCTTGTCCATCTTGGCATCTATAGGAAGATGAGGATGATTAACTCTTTGAGCTTGTGGGCAATAATTTTTGGGTTTTCTCCTGGTCTTATGCTTGTCTATCTTGGCATCTATAGGAAGATGAGGATGATTAACTCTTTGAGCTTGTGGGCAATAATTTTTGGGTTTTCTCCTGGTCTTATGCTTGTCTATCTTGGCCTTCCAGGCTCTCCTTAAGCTCGGGTCAGCTAGCATGATGTTTGTCCCACATTAATATCAATATCATGTAACTCGCCACCACTTCCTTGTAAAAGAAAAGGAAAATAAATATGACAAAATTGCCAACATCATAAAACCGTCATTAATGTGCTAAGATATGAGGCTGCTTTCATGGCACCAAAACATTATCGAGTGAGTTGGTCTGGCCCTTGCCTCATGAGTCGAGGTTAAAATTTGGATTTCCCATCAGGTTGTTCGAGAAAAATCCCTTGAACCTTGATGTTGCAAGGAGTATCATGGGCACAATTTGTGATGGAACCACGGCACAATTTGGGAATGCAGTCGAGTATGACTAAATATTGCTTCTATTATCCTTCTCTAAAACTATTGAAAACATTGCAAGTAACATGGTTGTGTGTGTGTGTGTGTGTTATTGAAAAGAGTTAAGAAAACTAAAACTCAAGAACTAATATCATTATTAACAAATTAACACTGACATTTTGAAATGTGCACTGGTGTTTGATTTTATTGCTTGCAATTTCAATAAGAGTATTACTAATAAACACCCACCAAATGATCGCTCAGTTTACGGATCGAGGATTGGTGCAGTAAGGGGAGTGAATGGTGGTGATAGTCGAGCCTGGGTATAATTCAACCAATCAATGACTTGTATGCTAGCTTGGTGATCTAAGTAGTGATCTGGCAGGTGATCTCTAACATTTTTTTTTGAATAATATAATGTTAGGAATAAAGTAAACTATAGCTGTATATTTACATTTCAGCAAAGGTTAAAAGACCACCTGCAAATAGTCGAAAATAGACTCCTTGAGAGTCTTATAGGAGACGGGTGTGACACTACTACTACATCAACCGAAGCGAAAGGATCATTGGGGTATACCATGGTATGCCCTTTCCGTTCTGGCCTGGGGGACGCCGATTCAAGAAAGCACGAAAGCTCATTCTCTTTCTCTTGCAGGAAGGGCCACGAGCACACACAAGACTGCTGTACGCCGTCTAGTATCTCTACCCCCCAATTCTGAGGCCGGCGGGGGTCTAGACCAATGTGCCGGTGCTCGTTATCGGAGGTTTCAAGTTAAATCATAAAAGGTGTTACGACTAAAATATTCGTCATATCATTTTTTTGAAATTAATAAAAATAATTGATAATTCTTTCTTTCTTTCTTTCTTTTAAGTGGATGTATTATACACGATAGGTACGGATACATTCAAGAAAGTCAAAAGATAATACATCCCGAAGTGCTTCGAGTAAATCCTCCTCCCCCAGCCAAAGGGTCTTCTCAGAATAGTTAGCCACATAAGAGGAGCTCCAGGTGTTCCGAGCTATCAAGGGTCCATCCGACAAATGCGACTGAATAACCTCAGCTGCCTGACTCCAAGCCTGCTCAACCACAAGCCGCGGCGGGGGGGTGGGGGGGACAGCTCTCGTCAAATGTTCAGGCATTCCTAGATAACCAAATCTGATACCCAAAGTAGGTCACTACTTTTTTTTATTTTTTAAAAGAAATAATTAGTAAAGCTGCACTGTGATTGATTCGTGCCACAAAACTAAACCGGCTTAGTTCATTTAAGTTACAAACTTGATATGTCTACTGCTTGCAATATACAGTTAAGGAACTTTTAA
The DNA here is from genome assembly GCF_009389715.1 of Phoenix dactylifera. Lineage (NCBI taxonomy): Eukaryota > Viridiplantae > Streptophyta > Magnoliopsida > Arecales > Arecaceae > Phoenix > Phoenix dactylifera. Next base: position 19,645,707 of record NC_052394.1, on the reverse strand, counting down.
CCTTTTCCTGCCCTAGGATTCAATTAGGGCAAGATCATTGGCTGATTGAAACCTTCGACAGTTAGTGGGACATTATGGCCCTCAGGGTAGCCATCGTTAAGATTCGCTCACTGTTTGTGGAATCGAATGATGAGATTTTGATGGGGTCTTGGAAAGTGTAACACGACAGAGGTGGGCTAATGTGAGGACTATTTAAATTGTCAATTGGAGAGCTTAAGGTTATGCTGTTTGCTAATCTCTACCATCCAAAGGTTACTAATCATCAAAAGGGGCCTACTTTACCTGCTCCCCTCTCCCTCTCGCTACCGGTCCAAGGACACCATGTTGGTGGTTTTGTGCAAAAAAATATAATAGTTATGTGAAAATTCGTATAGGCATGCGTTTAGTCCCACATCGGTTATTCGTTAAGTAAATCTAGAATACTTATATAGGATCAGAAAATCTAAATAATACTTTTTGGCTAGCCATTTTGAGCAAGATTTTGGATTGTGACAAATTGTATTAGAGCAGACTCGGTGCATAACTTCTGTGGACTAGGAGACCCTGTAGCACGGATTTATTGGGACTGACCATAGACCGACCGTGGTGCTTATGATTAAATTTGAATGGATTTAAACCCTTAGCCTGATAAGGACGTCATGGCTTAAACGGATGGAGTATATGAGGACTCGTGCGGGCGTATGTTTAGTCCTACATTGATTATTCGTTGGATAAATCTTGAGTACTTATATAGAATCAAAAAATCCAAATAATACTTTTTGGCTAGCCATTTTGGATGAGATCCTGGGTTATGACAAACTACGCTCTCAACTCGAAGTCCTCCAAAATGCTGGCATACCAATCTATCCCTCTCTTTATCTTACAGGTTGGCTCAAGTTCCACTTGATAACCGGGCTCATTCCAAGACATATTCAAATACAGTCGCTAGTTTGGGGGTGAATTCAGCCAGATTCAACCTTCCACTTGAAATTTTATAAGCCCTGAGAGTCATTGGATATGCATATAGCCATATAAGCTAAATTGAAAATATGATCCATGGATGCAATGATGTCAAAAGAACTTCAAACATAAGCTTATCCAAAATTTAGAAAGGTTTTATTTGGTATAGGTGCAAGAAAAAAAATGGAACAATTATAGTTAAAATCGAGCTCAGAGTACTAAATTACAAGTGTGCTTGGTTTAAAATTGAACCTTACTAAATTAGTGATAAATCAAAATATAAAAATTTGAACACTTTTATTCTCCCTCTATAGTTATGATAATTCCATATGTATATCAATAATTTATGTGTCGAGGCAAGCTGTGTTGGGCTATCAGGCTTATCTAGCTTAAGCTTAGCTTAATACTAAATTAGACCAAAAGCTTGTGACCAAAGCTCAACCTGAATAGAAAATATCAGCCCAACCTTTTTGAGTTTTTTACGTCAATGTAAATTTAGAAAAGTCATTAATTAAAAAAAAACTGAAAATGGGTTGTAGTAAATTAATATTTTTGAAAATTTTGACGCATGGTTTAGTGTTACATATTGTGGATATTTGAAGTGGCTACAATGGTCCATAATGAATGTGATGAACCAACTATGTACTTAAAAGGATTAAGAATAGATTTAAAATCTATATCTAACCCAAATGGCAGCTCTGGTTTCACTCCAGTGCTGCATATCTCTTCTTGTACGTGCGTGGGGCACGTGCCTGTGCAGTTGAGCACGCGTGCCTGGGCGCACATACTTACGACAATGCGTGGCATGCATGGAATGATCCGTGGCCCCCGAAATCTGTACAAAAAACTTGGGCTTTTCTCCATCATAAGAATGGAGATACGGTACGAAATCATTTGTGGGCCGCTCATCCTCCGTACTCCAAAATCCGACATCGTGGGCTCGGGCTCGACCTAATACCTTTGGCGGGTCTTGTTTCATAGAAGGGTCCTTCATGTGCGTGATCTCGAGTAAGATCTTGTATGATTTGCTTGGTGTCCGCAGTCTAATCTGCTATAGTGTAATGATTTGATTTGTCCCGAAAAGTTCTTGGATCATAGCCCAGTTCCAATCAACTCCATGACCAGGTCTTTTTACCTCTTATTGTTGTTGTTATTTGTTATTACCTAATACCTTTTTACCACTACCATCCCCCCTGCGAGCCGTAAGGTTATATCGATTAGCCCGTGAAGTTAATTTGCAACACTTAACAACTAACGACCTGATTGCGGGTTATTTGATTCCCTCTTTTGATAAGAGCTGGTCATGTTCCTAATATGATGCTTAAGGAGGGTATCTTTCTCAAAAATAGTGGTCGAAAACCATCATACATTTCATCGAGCAATGAAATAAAAATGGTTTAAGTGATTTCGGAGCTCATGTTAAACACATCAAGAGGACAAGATTTTTAGTTCAAATGGTGCAAGTAGGCATGAACAGTGGCTTCTACCTAGCAAGGTGCTAACCTATATAGCCTACCGTGCTGCCCAGTCTCATCATCTTAGGTCGAACTCAAGGAGTCAAATCTTCTCCGACTTGTGCTTGGACGGGAGAGAACTTGTTTGCCAATCACGAGTTGTCTATGTCTGCTACTTCTATCTATCAACGTGCTAGCCTATAAAATCCACCGTACTATCTAGTCTCACCATCTTAGGTCGAACTCAAAGTGTCAAATCTTCTCCAACTTGTGCTTGGACAAGAGAGAAACTGTTTGCCAATCACGACTTGTCCAAGTCCGCAACTTCTACCTATTAACGTGCTAGCCTATATAGCCAACCGTACTACTTAGCCTCACCATCTCAGGTCGAACTCAAGAAGTCGTATCTTCTCCAATCAGTGCTTGGACCATCACGATCGAGTAAAATTTATTCGGTCGTCACGCCAAGCATGAACGGTTGTGATCGACAAATAAACTCGCTTTGATCCAAACAGGATCAAAATTTACAACAACCAGCTTTAAAAAAAAATTTAAATGGTAATGACAATGCCAGTACTTGGAATAATAAGAGGGCAACGAGTAATTAGTGCTCCAGCGAATTATTCTCCATAATTTTTTCTGTCAATTTATTTTGAAGTGGTTGCTTTGATGGCAGCTCCATTCAACAGTCTTTCGGGGTTAATGCTGCACGATCAATCATCAATTTAAGAATGAAAACAAAACAAAAAGAAAACCACCATGAACAGTTGAGAGATGCAAACAAGACGTCAAGTCTAGAACCCAAACCAAGAACAAAATAAACGATCCAACTTGAATGCCTCGGATTGCAGCCAAAAAGATGCATCTACAGCTGGAAGAGTACGTCTTCCTGCGGTTGAGCTTTTTCGTATGGCTGCAGTAGCTTGAATTATAAGGTCCTGACATGGGAATCGCATTCCTATAGTCCAATCAGGTTGGGTCCCTTATCACTTAACTGGGCCAACTCTATGCATGCCGTCCCGGTGATACGCTGTTAAGCGGTGGAGCCTCTTTGTGGGGAAGGGAGCACTATGGCGTCACGACTCGAGCTTTTCTAACTCGACCAGTCCCAAGTCCCAACTACCTCTCGAGGATTTGATCCAAGGTCTTAGACATTGTAAGATAAAAGGCCATATATGTCATCAAGAACCGGGGCTTGTCTCAATTATGAAGCTACAAAATTCTGAAAAAAAAGGTAAAGGTGAGTCGCCATTCAATTTACCGACCTAGTTTACGGATCTAGGTCGCCATTCAATTTACCAATCTGATGTGGAAGTTGGTGATCGACTGAGCAATAGAAGGAATCCAACTAACCTCATTGGTCCTTCCATTTGCTGAACCAATCCTTAATTGCCATATCAGCTCGGGGAACCGAGCAGTGGTCTAACCTGATGGCTTGTAAAAAATAAAGGTCGTGAATGGTGATAGAAACGAGCAGGTGATGATAGCCAAATAGCCTGTCTCGTATAAAGTGGCTTATATGGCCACTTAAAATTGAAAAATAAGAAAAAAATACTGTCCAAGTTACTGTAAAAATAAAAGAATTTTAACAAGAGCAGCATCACAAGATCCCTCACCATCTCTTTCATGGTTTTAATGAAAGATCGGTGACCATCTCTTTCATGGTTTTAATGAAAGCGAGTTGGACTTTTGTCCAGCTCCTACTATGGAAAGGACAAGGTCATTCAGCCTCTTTTTTTTTTTTTACTGCAACGATCTCATACAAAAATGTGCATAAGTATAACTAACAAAATCAGAAAGAAGGAGTTGGCAAAGAAAAAAAGAAACATATGCTTGGTTCTCCTAAAGAAATCCTCCAGCATTACAAGCCACAAAGGAAGCAACCTAATCAGCGGCGCTGTTCGCTTTTCGGTAGACATAAGTGATCCGAAAGGAGCCACACCTTCTTGCTAGTCTTAGTATGTCGCGAAGCGGCGACTGTACGCCAGCATCGCTATGTTGACCTCAAAGCCACTCGATCACCATAATGAGTCTCCTTCAAAGTGAATACAACCCACATCCAGAACAAGCCTCGTATAGGAAATGCCCTCCCACGCAGCTCTAAGCTCAGCACCAATAACAATAGAGTCGAAGATCTGCCGGCCCCCGGCTACCACAAGTCTAAAGCATGCGACCTTGGAGTCGGAGAAAAAAAAACAGAGGGAGAATTCACTAATCTAATGAAATATGAAAAGCTCAATAAAATCATGAAATCTTCTTTGGGCTTGATCGTCCTTGTATGGCCTTCTTTAGGCACTTGCAATTGAAAAAAAAATAAAAGAAAAAGAAGGAAAATAATATTATCCAACTGACTCAAAAATAAATAATGCTAATAAGCGGAAGATCACAAGATCCTTGACCTCGTGTGACATGGTTCTAATGAAAGCAAATTGGGTTAAATGAAAACATCAAAGGCTTTTTGGGCTTTATGACATCGGAATCCAAAAAAAGCAACACCCACAAGATTCGTTATTGGGTTATTGCAAAATACTTGAAAAACGTCTCACGAGATTCAAACTCCTCGAGTCTCCGATGCCAGGCAACATGTAACGGCGGGAGGCTCATTTGGGGTGCGGTTTGAAACTAAATGAACCAAGCTGCCAAAAATTCAAGCTCGAAAATAGTTTCAAGCTAAGCCAAAGAAGCACCCGGCTTATTCAAGTTCGGCTTATTCAAAGAGGCTCGGTTTTCTATAGAGCTGCATAGTCGATAGCATTTTGGGTATGTTTTTCTAACTTTTTGTCTCATAATTAAGATTTTAATTGGTACATGTTTTGACATCTGAATCCATTAAATGTTAATTTATATTAACTAGGTCTGAAGTCAAGATCGAACAAGCTTCAAATGAAGATTTGATTCAAGCTTAAACCAAGCCAGGTTGAGGCTTGAATTAATTTCTGGATCGATTAAGATTTACAAGCTGCTCGTTTCGACTTATGTTCGGCTCGGTTTGGAATTAGGCTCACATTTAGCTCAACAAAGTAGTTAATAAACTGAGCTTTGAGTGGACCCAAGCACGACAAAGCTCCGCAGATTTACACCTCTAACAACAGGAGTCATTGAAGGTTCCATATTTTCTTTTAGAATAGGGCAAAAATAGGAGTGCATTTATTAGTCCCATTACCTTTCTTAAGTGAAATTAGTGGAGATAGTTGCAAATATTCACATAATAATAAGAGATAAAAAAGGATTAAATTGATGTTGCGATTAATCTTTATGTCTAAATAAGCTATAGAGCTGTAGTTGATCTTGGAAAGAATCGGATACTGGGCTCACTTGACATAGCTATGAATTTCTTCATGAACTGGCATATGTCAGAGACTTCAGAATTTTGCTAGGCAACAATGCATTCAAAAGTCGAACTGAATCATTGAGGATTCATTTGTAAATCCAAGGTAATGGATCAAATTTTGTCCTCAAAAATAGCAACCTTCTGTCTCTTAAATAGACCCAAAGCATTTTTATCAGGGCCCAAAGTTATTTGTTTCGATCAAGCACAAGCCACTATGTAACATGTAATGAGACTACAGGCTCTTGTAGCAAGTTTCCCATATATATAACATGTTTATTAACAAATCTTATCAAAAAAGAATGTACATGAAACCACCATGCATATATCCGTCCAAAAAACATCTTCAAAGCAAGCCAACTCTCAGACACACCAAATTGTGTCTATAACCAACAAACTCAATCCACAACCAAGTGATTACATATACTTCATCCCAATTTTCTCCGAATAAAATGGAATGAGGAATCCTAGCAGAGGAACTCTGCCTGATTAGAAGCACACAGAAACACCACATAATCCCCCAGAGCAGTCGTCTGTCCATTCACCTTGACCTCTGCTGCCACTGCCTTGCTTTGTTGCAGTGCTGCTCCTCGAAACCTATCGAGGGAGAAGTGAAGGGGGTAGGTTGCTCAATCCGAAGAGCCTCCTGATTCTTCTCTACTTTGAAGCAAAGCAGAGTCTCCACCTGTGCTTAGAATTGCGTCCATACCACACGATTACCAGTCGATCTTTTTACCACACTACGTATTGGTGAACTTGAAGGATATGCGAGTCCAGAGGCTGTAGAAGAAGAAAAGCAGCAGCATTATCAATAGCTGATCCACTATGGATACCTTCTTTATCTCATGATCAAGCTCACGACATGGAACCAGGGGACTGCACATGAACTCCAAGGAGAAAGAACGATTTGGATCATCACTCAGCTCAAAAATTGCCTCGCCAGTGGCACTCTTGAACTCCCCATTGCTCCATTCCTGAGGTAGGAGAAAGTTTCCTCATCAGAAAAATTTTGCCACTATATCACTTGGCCAGAGCATGATCATGTAGTCCAGAAGGCATGAACTCATGAACAGGACTACAGAACTATAGTCTATAGGGTAAGCCCTCATGGCCTCTGCCAAACGAGCAACGCTTTCTCCATGACTTGCTTACTGAAAAGCCTAATCAATGGTGTCACATTACCTGCAGTTTTCTACCAAGAGTAACAAGTATGCACCCGGCAGGCAACTCGAAAAATGCTGAGCCCCCTGGAGAACGGATCCAGAAGTTGTGGTCGTCGCCAGAGATATGGAGACTTAATGCATGAGAGTGAAGTGATTTTGCATGGCTGTTCTCACTCCGATTAGCTTGTATGTCATGGGGGTCATACTTTCTCAAACAGAGGATTGATGGGTTGCTGGCAATTTCCATCGAACGCCTTGGGTTTTTGATGTGTTCAGAGAGAACTTTGCTGATGCTCTCAGCAACCATCTCCATCTTCGCAGCAACATTCTCCATCTTATCTCTGGAAAATGCATTACATAAGGTCATGAAAAGAGTTCTTCCTTGAGAAGAAATAACAGACTATATAAGTTTTGTAAATAAAGAGAAATTTTCAAGAAAGTAAGTAGCATAGCAGGAAAAAAGGCGTTGGTTCAAGATGCGATGACTATTGGGACAGTTGTACATGTGTATATGCGAGTGCATGTGTCTGTACTTAAATATCTGCTTACAAACTTATTCAATTTAATGGACACCAAAGCTGTCTTCAGAAATTATCTATGCTACTGCATAATGTTGATGCCTTATATTGTTTAGTAATAGCCCTCTAACTCCAAATACAACCTAGAGGCATGATTTAAATTTAGATCATATGCAATGCAAATTATATGATTGGATTGCTATCCAGGGGAGCATATTGCAAGAGATGAACTTGTCAAATATGCTGCAGCATCAAATGCATAGAAGATAAAGCAGAAAAGGAATAGGTTTAGTCACACCTAATGGTTTAATCTAGTGCTTTAGAATGTTTGGTTGGTTTTTACCTCTTTAGTTTGATTCTTTAATATAAGTAAATGCTTAACACATTAGAGAAAACAAGCTGACGTCCATGAGTTACAATTCTATGCATAAAAAAGGTGTAGGATAGCAAATATCAAAGGACGAGCATTCGTGCAATGTTAAGGTTGCTCCATTATGACTTGGAGATCATGTTTCTTCCCTTCGAAAAGATCTAGAGATCATGGTTCGAAACATAAAAATAGAAGGATGCATACACCTGACTCTTCCCAAACCTGCAACAATGGAATCCACATGCATTGGACTACCCTTTATTGATACCTCATAACAAGAAAAGAATAAAAAATCCAATTGGACTAATCATCATCGAACTAGACTTGTAGCAAAATCATGATAGTAGATCATATGCACATGTAGCTACCAATTTGAAATTGTTATGGGCGATTCATTAAAAACACTAAGTAGCATGATTCATCAATTTTTATTTGATGTTGAAATGGCTAACTAGCACTCTAATAAAACTATCTGATAATCACATAGCTAATTTAAATAGCGAAAACAATATTAAGATCTTGTTATCACATAACAATGAGGGAGGCCCACCTCCTTCATTACCTTTCAAAAAGATCTTGTTATTACACAAAACCACCGTTACAATCTAAACGCATGTATAACGATAATTTTGAAGCAGACCAATAATATTTATAACCTGAAAATATGCCCTAAATCTTATTGCTGCTAACGTTATATAAGTCGTAATAGTCGCACATAACAATGTTAAGAACCGGGCTAACTCATCTTAATAAAGTTTAGAGTCGTTACCCACCCAAAAAAAAGAAAGAAAGAAAAACATTGAGATTCGTGTAGCGCACACCTGAAGATGCGATAAGTGTCGCCCAAAGCCTCTTCGAGAACCTTCTCGTCCTCCGACCTCATCGGCCGCATCCAATAGAACTCCTCCCCGATCCCATCCCTCCGCCCCAGCCACCGGCCCAACTCGCCGGGAACCCCAAACACCCCGCCGCCGATCGCGGTCGCCGCCCGGACCTCCTCCGCCGCCACCGCCCTCCCACCTCCGCCGATCCGGAACGCGCCGATCTCCACCGCGGCGGCCAGCACCCGGCGGACTGCGGACTCCTCGCCGGCAAGGAGCGCCGGAAGGTCGACCTCCGGCAGGTCCTTGACGGGGGACCTCGTCGGAAAGCACGATTCCGGCAGGGTGAGGTCGGGGACCTTGAGGGATCTCTCGAGGTACTCGGCGAGGACCCAGTCGTCCACGGCCGCCGACCGGGAACCCTTCCCCGTCGCGACCGGCGTTGGCGGCGGCGCTCGGAATAGATGGCCCCTCGCCCCCCTCGCCGCCGTCGCCATTAGATCGCCGGTTTCGGAGCTCAGCCCGGGTTTCCACTTAAATAAGGACAAAATATAGAAAGCGTCCCAGATTTGGCCCCCCGATCTTCACCGTGTGTTTCATCGGTCTTTAAATGATGGACGGTGGATGTAAATTCAGTTTATATCATAGGGAGTAAGGTGGGAGGGCCGATTGTGACAGCGCATGCTTTGCTGTTGGTGATGATGAGAAAGGGACGGTGGAGGGCCCGCCGGGTCGTGGCGGGAAGTTGCGTGAAGGCTCTGAGTTGGTGGGGATGCATCACTGGCTGTTCGTTCTGAGATCGGAGGGTTGGGGTAGGATGGTGGGGTGTGAAAGGGGAGAGTTAATTGTGGTCCCTGGCTAGTGGGGGCTGGTCCTTGGTACTTGATTCCCACGGCTGTGATTTGATGAATCATTGATCTTTAACTATTCTCTACGGAACCGTGTGCTCATGTATCATCGAATGCGCGTGGTGACATGAGATGCTTTAGAACATGGTTCCACACCAACTGATTTTTTAAAACATTTTAAGAAAAATCAAGTGAAGAACATCCAAGAACAACTATCCCTACATTAGACGGCAGCAATATACTCCATTCCATTGGATACCAACCCAACCTATCTATGGTGGACAGAATTTTATTGGCCTATTTAGAGTCGGTGATGGAATAGATCTTCAATCCAATATTCCTTGTGGATAAAGGCCAATGTAGAAAATGATAATACCTATTCTAAATAGAACTGGATTATATAGATATATTAATGATTATGATAATTATATTAATCACAAAAAAAATATTATGATCGACTTTCTAAAGAATATTATTTTTTTATTCTTTCTATTATTATTGAATATTTAGTTTATTATGTTCTATATCTCTGACACTTCTTTTATTTAATATTATATAAAATGCAAAGATTTATTTTTATTTTTTTTATTTATTTGATTTATATGTAATTTTACAACTTTATGCATCGTAATCTATTCCAAACCGTTTCATCTAACTCTATCTGGCCAAAATAGATATGGAAACATGGTTCTTAATTGCTGAACGAGTATGGATAATGATCTGCCTAACTCAGGCATATCCTATTGCCATCCCTACCACAAATGATTTGTATCAAACAAACTTTTCCCATTAGAGAGAGGGTGCTACCACTGAGCAATAACACGGTACACCAATCTTATAATATGATTAGAGATGAATCCATGCCACCGCCTTAGCTAGCATAAATTCAATAGGATTCCAGAGGAGCTCCCATTTTTGCATCATCATCAGGTATCATCTAATATATTCACAATGGCCTAACCTGCTGGCTAAAACTATAAAATATACATTGTCATTGTCATTGATATCTATGATAGTCTTCTAGATCAAGTAACTTTATTGGAGTTCTCTTGATGGTTACGGTTCCACTTTGTATGCTTTGAAGAAGAGAAAATTAGGCATAATTTCTATCCTGATGGTCCCAAGCATTGATTAAAATATGGCTTCGGCCACTGCTTGGACATGAGGCATAGGAACGCTTATTGGACCTCTAGTAGCTAGGGTGGTGCCAGGTGTGATGTACTTACACGTGGGACTCGAGCCAGAATCCAGAGGGGTAACCGAGCCGAGCCCACGGTTGGGAAGAGTATGAGTAAAACCAGTCGGGTGCCCAACACACGGTCATTTCTACCCGCATCGAACATTCTCCTGGCGGGGTGGGGGCCCAGTGGAGGCTGCTACGCGGGGATAGGCTTGTCTCTTCCTCCTCCTTTTCCTTTTTTTCACCAAAAAAAGAAGAGAAAATTAGAGCGATTAGGAATTTAGGATAAACAAAGACTATATAAAGCCCTTCACGTGGTTGAGTTGAATGTTATACTTTGTAGCCATCTCTTTATTTTAGACGTCTCTGATTTAAGCCTGAATGATGATGAATAATCATTGTATTCTAAAAAGAAGTTGAATATTAAAATAGTATTAGATTTTTTTTCAAAAAATTAGGAAAGAACATTCAAAGATATAAATATGATTACATGGATTTTTTTTTTTTTTTTTTGGCCATCAGGTACTCCAGGATCACTATTCACCCATGCCCCTCCCGTCATTTTTTCTCCAGTACAGAGAGGTGGAACCTCAACAAAAGAATGAGAACTACAATCTTATGTGAGGAGAGCTCTTAGCATCAGCAGGAACGATGATGTGCGATTTGGCAGGGCAGCAAGAAACATCAATATCTGCCTTCGAGTCTTGGGTATTTCAAAATTGTCCTTATAGTCTCACATGCTCGCCAAGCAATTTTATTGTTGCCTTCAGCTTATGTGCATGCTTTTGGCCAACAATAAAATGAAAAATGTAATCTTCTCTTTTTTTGATCCCAACGTACCCATCAATGCTGAAATAGAAAGGAATGCAAAAGAACATAACTTCAACTAAGAGAAAGGAAGAAATTTAAGATGTGTGTGAGAGAGAAGCATCTTACAATGGAAAAAAAGAACAATATTTCAGAAACGCAGTAAGTGGTGCTTCTTTGTTGACGCCATCCTTGTTTGTCCAATTGCCATGAATTTTTTGACAAAGAAGACTAGGAAAACCCCACCATTTGTCAGAAAATGTGCGGCTTACAATTCAGAGATATTATAAGCAAGAAGTAGACCAACTAGTCTTCGATTGCCATGATGTGATGGAGACTTTTCTCTAACAATTACCTTTATATAGAGATAAACATCAAGGAAGCATCTGTATAAAATCATTTATGGTGGATTTGATGCAAGGATTTTGGATGCCTGCAGTTTTGAGAAAAAACGCCCATAAATGTCATTGTAATGGTTAAAAACATTTGAAATGGGAACCCATTTTAATGTCAAAATTACGCTATTCAAATCCTGATCTATAAGGAAGGTAATGCATTGGCAGATCAGTTAGGTTTCAGAGAGGGCAATGAAAGAGGCTGAATCAACCTCATGGTCAGATAATTTAATTTCCTTCAATGGTTGAGATTGTTGCAAGAGATACAAGCATCCATGTAACAAACATTATGCTTACAACAGAGAAACTGAGCTCATACACTTCTTTCTTCGGACACCGCAAGCATGATTGATGCTATAGCAAGCAAGGAAAACTTATGCTTACAAGAAAGCAATCGAGCACATATACTTGTTTCTTCAGACTCTGCAAAAATGTTCGATGCTATAGTAAGCAAGCAGAACTTGCAGAGTAGATTGCCATCACTAGCCCACGAGGATTACTAATATTCACAATTGTACATGGCAAGGTCCAGCTCAGGTGTCAAACTTCAAATATCATGACACCATATCATCACAAGCCTAGCTAGCAGACCAATATAAGCTTTTAACCCCTTCCCCATCTATGGCTTTGTTTTCTGCTTCCTATGGTCTCTCCTTGAGGATGATGAAGTCTTGCTCGAGCCTTCTGTTGGATCCTGGAAGCCTATGTTTTCGACTGCTCCGACAGTTTTAAATAGCCTTTTATTCACCTCCTCCACCAAGGTCCGGTGCAGCAGCTGGCTCCGTATGTCAACCATCGAACGGTTCCTCATCATACAGCGGCCATCGACCGGTCTCTTGCCTGCACGAGAGCTGGAAGCTCTAGGGGACTCCAGCAATATGCTACATTGCTGGTGGAATTTGGTAGCCAGAGAGGCATCAACCGGATGGCCTTCTCCGGGACAAAACCTCGTCGACTTGTGGCTGTTGTGGATCGGCTGAGTTTCTCTTTGATGGCAGCTTCCCTCGCCTTCGTGTTCATTACCCGAGACGTAGTTCACAGCAGAATACTTGCCAGAGTGCATGGAGCTCCCGTCGTCATCATCAAAGTATGGATCATCTGCATAATTAGAGGTAGGCATTACCAAAATATCTTCTTAGGAATATGGTCTTCTAATGTCTTCCTAGTGTTTGGATGGACCTAAATCAATATGTTTCCAACTAAGTGAAGATTACATAAAACCATGCTAGCAGTAATGTTTTGCTATGACCTCTCTACAAATCCCATTTATTTGTCCTTGTATCAGCACTTATTCAGGAATAGAGTGCCATGTAATTTAGCAATGCAATTAAGTTCTCTTCCTAAATTTGAAAATACTTATATGAGCCAGTACAGGAATAGATTGGTCGCCTAGTTGAACTCTCAGTAACACCAACTAAAAGTTTAGATATATACCAGAGTCACCCTTTAAATTTCCTTGGTTACATCAGCACCCTAATTTTATTAATGATTTCATAGTTCACGCATTAGAATTGCGAGTCAATGACATATTACATACCTCCAAACCAGTCTTCTTGGTGAGACTGGCGCTGCTGGTGAGACCACCCTGGGGAAGGACCCATCCCAAAGAGTGATCCCTGGGAGGAGGTAGGGGAGGATAGACAGAAGAAAGGGTGATTGCATCCATCCTCATCATCATCCCCATAGCTATACGCATAATGGCTGTCGTCGGGCATATCTCCTTCCTTCCAACCTGGCACCAAAGTTGAGATCTCTTGAGCTATCATCTCTGCTATCTCCGAGGGCTCTCGATCGGTTATCTCCAACTCCTTGACCATCTCGTTAGCGACGTCGATCGGTGTGTCGGTCACGATATCAAATGGAAAATATATGTTCCTCGTATGACCTGACAAGTCCGATTGCCATGCATTATTATTCCATGATCTAGAGACAAGTTCTGATGGGATCTAGTGCTCAAACGCTGCCATAATCACAAATGCGCTATGAACAAAATTTAATACCTTCTTTGTCGGCTATTTGAACTTTGAGGAAGATGGCATCGTCTTCTGGATTCATCTTCCCAGTAATCGTCATGTCAGTTCTCCTCTTTGTGCGCTCAGGGTTGTGAATCTCTGGTGCATGGTGACCGTGACCTTGAGGTCCAGTGGCCTTAACCTGGATTGGTGGAGCGTTCTGAGGCAGAAGAGTATTACGATGGTCATCGGATGCAAGAAAGGGGTCGAGAAGCAGCTTCTTGGCCGATGACCTCTTCGATGCAGTTTCTAGGCACCTGCCGATGAAACGCCGGGCCTCGGGATCTTGGATCCGATAGAAGGCATCAGGCAGCTTACCCTGTAGAACAATGAAGCAGTAGAGGCGTCGAGTAACGATTTGTTTGGAGAAAGGATGTCAGGCTACTGGGGACTGGAGAATTAGCTCACCGAAGTAACTTTCTTGTATATTTGGGCAGGGTTGGAGCACTCGCTATAGGGGTACTCGGAGGTAAGCATTTCGAGCACGCACATACCAAAGGAGTATATGTCGACGAGCTCATTGTAATCCTCTTCGTAGAGCTCCGGTGCCATGAACTCCGGCGTCCCTGGAACAAACAGCAGCGACAGAGGTTTAAGAACTCTGGCTTCTCTGTTAGATGCCTTCATCTTTGGCGCGGCGACCGTTACAGGCCCTTCCCGCCAAGAGGGATACATTTGAAATCGACTCAGGTCTATATGACGCAATATGTTTTCCTTCATTTTGGACCAAAGCCTCCTCCAACATAGAGCAGAGGTGCAACTAAGTTAGTTTGCATTCATTTTTATCTTTACTTACTAATAAAATCTCATCGAGATATGATTCAGATTGGAATCTAGTTTTCGTACCTAAATGCAGCATGTTATACACGTAAGTTTGAGCTCTAAAGAGACTGGATGCATAGAAGACTCTGAATTCTGTACAACCCTAGTTGTAGCAAATTTCTATAATTCAGATTTATAATTATTTTTTTATATTAGCTGTATGATATTGGCTTATGTATTAGGAATTGCAGCAGACTGGATCCAGTATTGATTCACAGACTATCTGTGTGAGTGATAGATGATCTGTGTTTAAGAATTGGATTCTCTAGTTCAAGGAAACTAAAGAGGATCCTGATTCATAGACCAACTTTGCATGTTGTCTTCCCCTGCCAAGCTAATTGCACACTGCCATGTCAGTGTGCAAGCCATGCAAAGCAAGATAGAAGCAGGTATATGGTATAATTATTTTGAATGTTGTTAATTAGTAATAAAGGAGCTAGAATTTGTGCTGATTAGTTTCAGAACAAGTAGTATTGAAACTATAAAATAAAATTAAGTAGTATATGAAGAAAAATTAAAATAAGGGCAAGGATTTGCCTATAACACTGTGCGCAGATTGTGATCCCCGGAGAACAGCCGCTAACCCGAGATCACCGATCTTGACTTGCCCTAGATGCCCATTGACGAAGATGTTGTCGCATTTGAGGTCTCTGTGTATAACTGGAGGATCGTGGCCATGTAAGTATACAAGTCCATGCAAGATCTGGCGGGCCCAATTCTTGACAGCTCTGATGTCAACTCGTCGATATCTTTGCCGGTACCTAAATCCAAATTCTTGTGTTAATACTTATCTATCGAATTTTTATTAGCTGAAGACAACATCAAATAAGCCAACTGTAGTATTGCCTAGAAACAAATCTTGTAGCTAATAGGCCATGGGCTTTGGGAATCTGGACCTTCTTAAGAAGTACCATTCACAAATTTTCAACAGAAAAAAATAAAATATCTAAAAACTTTTTAGAATTTTGATACTTCTTGGATATTACATGGGCAATTCTCAAATCAGAAGCTATATATTAACTTAGTAAAATTTTAAAAAAAAAACATTTAGATTTTACTAGAATTGTAGTTTTTGCTAATATTTTTATTTATTATATAAAAAAGATTTATTTCAACTATCGAATTTTAATTCACAAGTTACCACCTCTCATCACTTGAATAAGAGGCTGGGGGTTTGATTCTTGTTGGAGTCGCCATCAAGGGATGGGAGTAATGGTAGAAAGGCGTGGATTAGCCCCTCCTGATCTCAAAAATGAAACATTATTTTCTTTGATTCTTCTCATGATTTATATTTTGACCAGTTTGACACATATTTAAAAGAACAAAATTAGGGACATGTAGAGAGATTTCTTACTACGGTTTTTAAACTTCAGTTGACACAAGAAGTCCAAGCTGACAACAATAGTTAAGAGGCAAGCATAGCCTGAGCTACAGCAAAACTAGGTTGGACCCAGAACTCCTCGTATAACCAAGGAGGAATAACAGCCATAATAGCTACAGAGGCACTAGGTTCAATCTAATCTACTGCTCAAATCTAACTGTAGGATCTAATGCACTACCTGCACCTAGAGAACGCCTAGATCGATCCAAATGGTCTCTTTCTTAGATAAAATTCACTTAAAAAGAGCAAAATTGGATTAAGGCCAAAATGCTGCATGGCCTGACCCTAGTAGAATAGGAACTTACTCACGGAGGGTACCGGAGGTGAACATCTCGGTGATGAAGTTGAAGGTCCGCCTTCCGACGTCGATCCATGAGGCGTGGAATGTGATGATGGATTCATGGTGGAGGGTGCTGAGCAGGTGAACCTCGGAGTACATGCGCTGCAGTGCATCCGGAGACCGCAGCACATCGCAGATCTTGGCCTGGTTCCATGCCACCTCCATCCCATTTAGCTCATCAAATGCTCCATAGCTGAGGTCCTCAATTAAGGAAGACATGTCACACAATCCAAGGTATATGCCTGTGTGTGTGTGTGTACACTATAAAAATTGGCAAATAATGGGCCATGTTCAAAGAAGGATACACTATCTTCATGGCTCCTTTCCCAAGCATCTCATTGAACTGCAATGCATGTAGCAGCAGAAAAAATGTGAGGATTGAACATCAGTCATTTGAAATAAAATTAGAGGATCAGTTGGATCTTAATGATTTGTCAATTGAATAAGAAAGTGAGGACAACTTAAGATAAACCAATGAGAATGAAGAAGAACAAGAGAAATAAGTGGAATCCACCATAAATTAATTTGTGAATTGTTTGACATTAGGAGTGAATGGCCTCTTCTGGCACTTCATTCATCACAGAGCTTACCACCAATTTAGATACTAATGCCCTGCTAAGGAAATGTCTTACATGCTCGCTGTTACCTGCCGACATGGCAATACATAAGTATGGATTTCTGAATTCCAAAAAATCGCCTAAAGTTGTACATGATCTACCACGTAATAACAGAAAAAGGTCTAGAATCTATCATGCATGCCCAAACTCTAAGCCCTTTTTCTTTTCTTAGAAGTTATTTCTTATTAATCAAAATCTCAAAAAAAAAAATAGTATATAGTTGATGAGGAATGCATTCTAAAGCTTACTTGTGCATTGGATAAATCAGATAACTTGATTAACCTTTAGGACTATATCAATCCTAGCACTCCCATTCAAGGAACACCAGGCAACCTATAATTATCACTTGATATGGTGTGTGCACATAACAAGTCAAAATAATCCCATTAAAGTCAAAATGATTAAGTTAATTTTTCTATAATATAATTGCCACATCTGTAATCTTGCATTAAATGGTTAAATAAAACCAAAATTTTCTACAACTCGAACCTTTTCCCCCTCCACTTCATTTTGAGCCAAGGAACTTAAATTGTTAGCCTTGCTACCTTCCTCTCCCCCATAACTGAGGAGTCAAGTACCAACACACACACACGCACTCAGCGAGAGAGAAGTTATTTGTTATTAATGTTAGCACATATTTGTTTTATTGAGAGAGAGAGAGAGAGAGAGAGAGATCAGATTAGCTCGTATCTTAAATGAATATACCGTGCTAAGTCGTAACAGTTGACGTTATTATTTTGTTTATTTAGGTCAAAAGAATTATTGTTACTTGTGACGAGGCATCTTGTTGGAACGCTAAGACTTCGAATAAAATCTATTACTGATGCGAAATGCATCTAAAATCTGAATAACTTTTTTTTTTCTTGAAGTAGGCCCCACATATCACAGTCCACCTTTAGTTCCTCGCAGTCCACTTGCGTGATGTAGGCCACAACGAATACAAGGCTATGTGTCACCACAAGCAGTAGCTTTCCCTCTCTTCTCGCAAGGAAAAATTCTTTTTTTTTTTTACCTCCTGCTAGAGACATCACTAAATTTTGAAGATATTGTTATCTTCGAGGTAATCTCCAATAGAAGGCAACTGGGTTGGAGCACTAGGTCCATAGTAAGACAAGCTTAGTAACATCAAGATTGTCAATACAATTGTGTAGAATTTAGAGTTTGGCTTATCGACCATGTCTTTACTCCACTAAGGGCTTTTTATTTCTATCTATGTGTGTGTGTGTGTGTGTGTGTGTGTGTTCCAATCGCCACTTGATCATCAAACCCAAAAAATATTATATATTAACCCATTGATTAGTCTCACCAAATCTTTTCTAAAGTAACATATAAGAACCTGGTTTAATAAATATAGAATTCAAGGTACACCTCAGATTTACATGGTCTTGCAGCTCTGATGATGCAAATATCATTTAATAATTGAAGATTTTGGCGATCCAATATTTTATCATTACAATAAAAAATTTCAATGCTTACCAAGCCTGCAAGAACTAAGCAACCATGATGTTTAAGATAATTAACCTCGAGATCTCTGTTTGCTGTCAGAAGTCTGTCGACTAGAACCCCGGCCCTCTTCGTTTCATTCCAAGTAGCTAGATTGCGTTCGGAAATCTAGATCCACCATCACAAAACAACTCCGGCACTGATATATATGTAGCATGGTTAATGCTTCGGCTCTATTAGTCATAACTTAGGGATGACCTCTTGAATTTAGACGTACAGTAATAATAACAAATCGTGAAGTCTGATCCCAACATAAAAATGGAAGCACTTCACAAACAAAAAAAATACCAAAATCATCGACTGCATATGTTAGATCATGAAAGCTGTTGTCTACGAAAGATATATATAACATGCCATTCCTAGCTGATCATGTCCGAAGGATGATTCTTGTAATATGCTGATCTCATTGAGAAGGTCTAGACCAAACATAAACCAAAGGCCAACAATTACCCCAGTCCTGTCAGCGATGGGGTCTAAAGCACATCTAATTATACTTAATTAGCATATCATAAAGGAAAAAAAACGACTAAACATCAAGCTGAATTCTTGACAAATGAGAATTTGTAAGCAAATTGGTATTTGGTAGAGCATGCACGTCATAGCTAACTTTTCCAAAGGACGATAATATAATGATAGCCCAGCATCAAAGCACCTAAGAAATTAAATGAAACATCTTCTAATTCTAAGTCTCAGCTCATTTACCTCCTCATTAGCAGCTAGCAACCAGAAAGAGCCAGCTAAGCAAGATAAAATTAGATAGAATTAAGTGATATGATGCTTGAGGAGAACTTACACGTCCATACCGGCCGGTGGGATCGATCTCGACGTACCCATTCCCCTCGGCGGCCCGCTCCCCCCGCCGGGACTCGTACATGTTGTTGGCCTACGAAAACTCTTGCACCTTAGAAGAAAACCAGAAAAAACAAAAACTAAAAGCAGCTCCCGAGGGATCGGATCGCCTATCAGGAAGCGTCGAGTTCTCTAGTTAGCAGAAGGTTTGCTAAATCCGAGGCTTTCCTTCATGGTTCTCGTAGGAGAAGTCGCCAAAGAAGAGCCAGAACAGCCTCGAGTAGTCGATCCATAGCATGATCCAGGCCATCTTAATTACGACTGCGGCACGTGAGAAGTCGAAGCACCTTCCGATCATTGATGTAAACGACAAGAGTGTGGAATGGGAGAACCGGATGGACAAGGGTATATAAATCTTTTTCTCCTCTTGTCTATCCCTTGAGGAGAATTTTCCAGGGGAATTTGGCTAGTGGTGTTGGTGGTAGGTTGGATGGGGACTCTTCGGCCTGTCGAGAGGATATTATGGGAAGCATCCAAAGCTTAGAGAGGGTGAGGAATGAAGGTTTTTTGGGAGTGTGGGGCTCTGAACTTGAAGAATCTGTGGCTACGCTTTGATAAGTCCATTTGTGGCGTGTGCTAAGGAGAAGAGAAATCAAGGGATGGAAGTGGCGATGAAGAGTTTGTGGGAAGGAAACAAAGCTCTGCGAGCCTTTTGGGAGATGAGGGGCGAGGGGAGAAAGGAAGGTTGGACTTGGGAAGAGAGGACGGGTGGCGACGTGGCGTTGATAAGAGAGTGGGAGACGGCACTCAGCATTGGGGCCCACGCCCGTTCCGGGTTTGTCGCCATTATAAGGGTTGGATGGTGTTAAATGTGACATCGTGCTGTGACGGCGTTATTTGGCCACCTGACGGAAGATCCCCTTGGCTGGTGCGGCTCCTCCACGGTTAAGTGTACGTAGGCGGCTCCGTCAGCCATTTGTTTGGCAGACCCGTGTGTTAGTTTAACTTGGCTTTTGCCTTGTTGACCTTTCAACCTCCTATAACTCTTTTGAGCTCGTTTGGTTCATGAAAAATGAAAAAAAAAAAAAATAAAAAAATAAAAAAATAAAAAAAAAATAATAAAATATTTTTTATTTAATTAAAAATTTAAAAAAAGATAAAAAAGTTATACTCTCATGAGAATATGATTTCCACATTTCATGAGAAAATCTTTCCTAAGAAATATGTAAAAGTTACTTTCCCATTACGCAGAAATCACTCCATCTTTATTTTTTTTCAAAAACGCCCTTCAATATTAAAGAGACATTAAAGACCTAATTTTTATTAAGGGGTATAATAGGAATTATACAAAACTTTTCGAGAAAAGTGGATGATCAACCAAACATAAGCACTCTGTAAATTTGTCATTTTTCTATGTTTAACTAAACATGCCAAAAGTATATTCCCAAGCATTCTCTTCTTACGAATCTTCTTCGCAGGAATTATATTTCTAAGAAGAAAAATACTTCCCGCGAACCAAACAAGCCCTTTATATTTTGCCAAACTTAATTTTTTTAAATTTGGTGCATCATTTCATTTGCTTTATACTATTTTGCTTTGACCCATATCTATTATTTGTCTTGACTATTTCGAAAACCAGGGCACCATGAGAACTAGGTCGAGGTTTCGATTCCGGCGTGTGTGATTCATGTGAAAGATACATAGATATTATCATCTTCTTATGTATTTTCAATCTATTATGATTTATTAGCCACCTGTACTTTTTTTTCCCTCTTCCTTAGGGGAGAGAAAAAGGGGGTGGTTAAATATGCGCAATGCACAAATAGATGCATGTGTTATTTGTGACAAAAGATTATGTGGCAAATTGATTGGTGTTACAGTATGTACTAACCACAACTTTTGATGATGATAATTACTATGCATGATCGAATGGATAGTCTATTATGTTAGATAATTGAATAACATTGTATTAGAGTTTGGTTACTATCGATTCAAACTTACCTTTCGCACAAGACCCCATCATTCATTTCACTTTGAGAAATCTTTAAAAGGTGCTCTCTATCTAAAAGGGTCTAAACGCTATAGGTAGTTCATCTAGACTTTTATTCAAGTCAAGTTCATGATCGAAAACTAATCGTTAAAAGTATTTAAACCTTGCCTCGATATATTTTGATCTATGAAATTGACCCAAATATTGCTTCCATGTTGAGATTTTGTTATTGCATGATAAAAGTTTTTATTTTCAAATAATAATTATCGTATTCTTTAAACAACAGAATGCAAAAAAGCATGATCTGGAAATTAATAGGTATATTATCTTGGCATAAGTCCATCTTTCTGGTCGAATCTTATAATCTTTTAACTTGAAAAAGACTACGGTGCAACAATATTACATTGGCAATTGCATGTGAATGCCGTAGCTGTACAATTGGTTCGAAATTGTGGCTAACTCTCACTTGAGGGTTTCTTTTCTTACTTAACCCAAGCCTTTTTCTCTCTATACCAAGATTGTCTCATTGCCACCTTTTTATGTTTTCAGCTAAAATTTTAATTCTAACATTCAACCAGATACATGTGCCAGAAAGTCACCACCATATCATATATATATAAAATAAATTTTGTTTCTCGAGCAGTGTCTATAGCATCTCAACCATCAATAAATTTTTTTTTTCCGAATGCTATGTTGATGAATCTTCATTCTATCACCATGGAAGAGGTAGCTAAACGATAACGTTGTTTGATTCTCAAGTAAAGGGGTGTGGTTGAAACGAAAAGCATAACAATGTGACTGCTAAAGATAAGTGAGCAATAATGAGCTGTCGTCTTCTCCTTTGGTGGATAAAGTGTCTCCAAATGAAAACCTGATCCTTGTTCTATTGCAACTAGGAGCTAAGGTAGAGGCCATTTTCTAGAAAGGGACCCCCCTCCACTTAATAAATTCTTCTACTCTCGTACCAACATCCAACATCCTTTACGTGGCTCCCATGAACTGGACAAGCATCAAAACGGAGGAATGAGGGTTGACTAATTAAGGCTGCCACAAGTGCTGTCCTCATTGGTTAATCAACCTTTATAACCTTCTTGAGTAAAGCAAACACGTTATTAATTAATCTTAATTGAGCTTTACAAGATGAGATCTCATGCGTATATATATTTAGTCCCATATCGATTATTCACTAAGTAAATTTTACATATCTATATAGGATCAAAAAACTTAAATAATATATTTTGAAATTTTTTTTCTGAATAAAGTTTTGAATTATAAGAGATCGAGTGACCTCTCTTTTAGCCCCAAAACAATCATCCTAGGAACTAGCTTTTTTTTTTTTCTCTTTTATTTCGTATATCTGCCACATGTGATTTTGATGACCAAAGATAGCTAAAGTAAAATTTTGCTCCAAATTTATATCATCCTCTTTTATGTTGCAGAGAAACTATATCTCTCCCTGGTCCCGTCTCCTAATATTTCTCTGTTTGTAGTGTCTGAGCTTTAGTTGTTTAAAATATGATGCAGATGCGATGCATTTGGCCTTAGGTTGACGACATATCCCACAAGCGAACGCTTTCACTTGCACAGAGACTGGCCCTGTCGCTTGCAATTATAGGGTGCACGAAAAAATGGAATTATGTGGTGAATGGGTCCCACGTCTCCATAATTATAGAGCCATTTGGGACCCGCCATTCCATAGAGTGGTGGGCCCGCACCCTGGAGTGGAAGATCTATGATCGCGAATAATATACTGTCCAAATGGAGATGTCACCAGCAACGTGGTTCTCTTCGCTATTCTTATGCCCTTGCCATGTGTGGAACTCTAAATACTTCAAAATTTCTAATTGTTGGTTACCCAAAAGAAAAGAGAGAACAAGGTGACCGGCGGCTGCAGTTACTACTGAAAATTGTGGGACCCATGCAAGAGTTATATCAGAATTAAGTGGAATTATTAGATCCACCAGATTTAGTATGGATTTAGGATGAAGTCACTCTAGGTCATATTGCTATCATACATAAAAAAAATAGAGTAATTTTATCTTAGATTTACAGTAGATCTGACTGACCTAATAATTTTTCCGGAATTAAGTAGTGCGAAAGCTATGTTATTATCTTTTTTTTTTTTTATGAAATGGGATGTAGTGTTACCACTATTTATTTTATTGGTAGTGAAGTTATCTACAAGATGGGTACATGACCATTGAATGATCATTGAGTGTCCTTATTCTGGTTGTTGTTTCAAGAAGGGTTTTGTGAAGAGGAAAAAGACGAAGAAGAGGACGAGAGGAACCCAATGTCATCAGCTTGGAACGAGCTAGCTGTTCAAACTATGATATCGTCAGCTGCTATTGCGGAGTTTGCGTGTGCTGCTTTTCATCTCGCTGGTTAAGCGACTCTTCTTCCTTCGATCCCACTCTCATCTCTTCAGTGCTTTGTTGTCCTGCATTAATGTATCTCCCCATATTGCTTCGGCTGCTTCACATAGGATATTCTTTACCTGAGAGCCCCCACTTCCGAGCTTCCTCAAGATCAATTTTGATGGCTCAGTCTTAGATGGAGGTAAGAGAGAAGGGGCTGGATTCGTCATCAAGGAGCCGAGCTCTGATGTGGTGGCAGCAGGGGGCTGTCAGATTTTTGATACCTCGATTTTTGGGGCAGAGCTGCGGATGGCCTGAATGGGTACGTGTTACGCGCGGCGAGTGTTTCAGGCGAGTTCAATCCTACTGAAGGGAGATTCGGCCACTGTGATTAACTGGATCTGAAAGGGCTCAAGCAGCTATGAGGGAGTTCACCCCCTGCTCCGCGATATTTGGAAGATGGCGAGAGAGAATGTTACATTCCAAGCCATCTATGTATATCATGAGGCCAACGGAACGGTCGACTGGGTGACGGCATATGTTGCGAGCCACTCAGAAAGTACCCTATGGTCTGGAAAGAGAGAGATGCCCAGAGCACTTCGGGACCTTTTGTTTTCTAATTCTATTGGATGTATTCGTACCCGTGATGTATGGAATGCCCGTTTTAGTGCAAAAAAAAAAAAAAAAGAAAAAGAAAAGAAAAGAAGGCACTGCCAAAATAAATAATGGAACTTTCATAAGGTGGTGTGCAACTTATAAAAGAGTGGACAATTTAGAAGGGAGTAGGTGGGGGGGTGGGGGCTCTGGTTGTCTGGAGCGATGACTTCCCAGGATAAGTATTAGGTATTGATGGCTTTCCTGAGAAAGCCATGAGAGTTGGAGGCTTTTCTGAGAAGGATTATAATGTTCCTTTCTCTCCTGATGAACCAAGTAATAGCAAGACTGAGAGTCCTGCACAGGCAAAAGGGCATTTTGTGCTGGCTCCATATATAACCCAATGACTGTCCAATGTTCCTCCAAATTTGAGTGGAAAAAAAATAATGGA